>NC_086452.1:417038774-417261274 GCF_028390025.1 Pseudophryne corroboree | reverse complement strand
CATAATTGTATATACCACCTAACCGTGGTTTTTTTTTCTTTCTTTATACATACATACTAGTTACGAGTATACTATCTCTTTATCAACCAGTCTATATATTAGCAGCAGACACAGTACAGTGCGGTAGTTCACGGCTGTGGCTACCTCTGTGTCGGCACTCGGCAGCCCGTCCATAATTGTATATACCACCTAACCGTGGTTTTTTTTTCTTTCTTTATACATACATACTAGTTACGAGTATACTATCTCTTTATCAACCAGTCTATATATTAGCAGCAGACACAGTACAGTGCGGTAGTTCACGGCTGTGGCTACCTCTGTGTCGGCACTCGGCAGCCCGTCCATAATTGTATATACCACCTAACCGTGGTTTTTTTTTCTTTCTTTATACATACATACTAGTTACGAGTATACTATCTCTTTATCAACCAGTCTATATATTAGCAGCAGACACAGTACAGTGCGGTAGTTCACGGCTGTGGCTACCTCTGTGTCGGCACTCGGCAGCCCGTCCATAATTGTATACTAGTATCCAATCCATCCATCTCCATTGTTTACCTGAGGTGCCTTTTAGTTGTGCCTATTAAAATATGGAGAACAAAAATGTTGAGGTTCCAAAATTAGGGAAAGATCAAGATCCACTTCCACCTCGTGCTGAAGCTGCTGCCACTAGTCATGGCCGAGACGATGAAATGCCAGCAACGTCGTCTGCCAAGGCCGATGCCCAATGTCATAGTACAGAGCATGTCAAATCCAAAACACCAAATATCAGTAAAAAAAGGACTCCAAAACCTAAAATAAAATTGTCGGAGGAGAAGCGTAAACTTGCCAATATGCCATTTACCACACGGAGTGGCAAGGAACGGCTGAGGCCCTGGCCTATGTTCATGGCTAGTGGTTCAGCTTCACATGAGGATGGAAGCACTCAGCCTCTCGCTAGAAAAATGAAAAGACTCAAGCTGGCAAAAGCAGCACAGCAAAGAACTGTGCATTCTTCGAAATCCCAAATCCACAAGGAGAGTCCAATTGTGTCGGTTGCGATGCCTGACCTTCCCAACACTGGACGTGAAGAGCATGCGCCTTCCACCATTTGCACGCCCCCTGCAAGTGCTGGAAGGAGCACCCGCAGTCCAGTTCCTGATAGTCAGATTGAAGATGTCAGTGTTGAAGTACACCAGGATGAGGAGGATATGGGTGTTGCTGGCGCTGGGGAGGAAATTGACCAGGAGGATTCTGATGGTGAGGTGGTTTGTTTAAGTCAGGCACCCGGGGAGACACCTGTTGTCCGTGGGAGGAATATGGCCGTTGACATGCCAGGTGAAAATACCAAAAAAATCAGCTCTTCGGTGTGGAGGTATTTCACCAGAAATGCGGACAACAGGTGTCAAGCCGTGTGTTCCCTTTGTCAATCTGTAATAAGTAGGGGTAAGGACGTTAACCACCTCGGAACATCCTCCCTTATACGTCACCTGCAGCGCATTCATAATAAGTCAGTGACAAGTTCAAAAACTTTGGGTGACAGCGGAAGCAGTCCACTGACCAGTAAATCCCTTCCTCTTGTAACCAAGCTCACGCAAACCACCCCACCAACTCCCTCAGTGTCAATTTCCTCCTTCCCCAGGAATGCCAATAGTCCTGCAGGCCATGTCACTGGCAATTCTGACGAGTCCTCTCCTGCCTGGGATTCCTCCGATGCATCCTTGCGTGTAACGCCTACTGCTGCTGGCGCTGCTGTTGTTGCCGCTGGGAGTCGATGGTCATCCCAGAGGGGAAGTCGTAAGCCCACTTGTACTACTTCCAGTAAGCAATTGACTGTTCAACAGTCCTTTGCGAGGAAGATGAAATATCACAGCAGTCATCCTACTGCAAAGCGGATAACTGAGGCCTTGGCATCCTGGGTGGTGAGAAACGTGGTTCCGGTATCCATCATTACTGCAGAGCCAACTAGAGACTTGTTGGAGGTACTGTGTCCCCGGTACCAAATACCATCTAGGTTCCATTTCTCTAGGCAGGCGATACCGAAAATGTACACAGACCTCAGAAAAAGAGTCACCAGTGTCCTAAAAAATGCAGCTGTACCCAATGTCCACTTAACCACGGACATGTGGACAAGTGGAGCAGGGCAGGGTCAGGACTATATGACTGTGACAGCCCACTGGGTAGATGTATGGACTCCCGCCGCAAGAACAGCAGCGGCGGCACCAGTAGCAGCATCTCGCAAACGCCAACTCTTTCCTAGGCAGGCTACGCTTTGTATCACCGGTTTCCAGAATACGCACACAGCTGAAAACCTCTTACGGCAACTGAGGAAGATCATCGCGGAATGGCTTACCCCAATTGGACTCTCCTGTGGATTTGTGGCATCGGACAACGCCAGCAATATTGTGTGTGCATTAAATATGGGCAAATTCCAGCACGTCCCATGTTTTGCACATACCTTGAATTTGGTGGTGCAGAATTTTTAAAAAAACGACAGGGGCGTGCAAGAGATGCTGTCGGTGGCCAGAAAAATTGCGGGACACTTTCGGCGTACAGGCACCACGTACAGAAGACTGGAGCACCACCAAAAACTACTGAACCTGCCCTGCCATCATCTGAAGCAAGAAGTGGTAACGAGGTGGAATTCAACCCTCTATATGCTTCAGAGGTTGGAGGAGCAGCAAAAGGCCATTCAAGCCTAAACAATTGAGCACGATATAGTAGGTGGAATGCACCTGTCTCAAGTGCAGTGGAGAATGATTTCAACGTTGTGCAAGGTTCTGATGCCCTTTGAACTTGCCACACGTGAAGTCAGTTCAGACACTGCCAGCCTGAGTCAGGTCATTCCCCTCATCAGGCTTTTGCAGAAGAAGCTGGAGGCATTGAAGAAGGAGCTAAAAGGGAGCGATTCCGCTAGGCATGTGGGACTTGTGGATGCAGCCCTTAATTCGCTTAACAAGGATTCACGGGTGGTCAATCTGTTGAAATCAGAGCACTACATTTTGGCCACCGTGCTCGATCCTAGATTTAAAGCCTACCTTGGATCTCTCTTTCCGGCAGACACAGGTCTGCTGGGGTTGAAAGACCTGCTGGTGACAAAATTGTCAAGTCAAGCGGAACGCGACCTGTCAACATCTCCTCCTTCACATTCTCCCGCAACTGGGGGTGCGAGGAAAAGGCTCAGAATTCCGAGCCCACCCGCTGGCGGTGATGCAGGGCAGTCTGGAGCGACTGCTGATGCTGACATCTGGTCCGGACTGAAGGACCTGACAACGATTACGGACATGTCGTCTACTGTCACTGCATATGATTCTCTCAACATTGATAGAATGGTGGAGGATTATATGAGTGACCGCATCCAAGTAGGCACGTCACACAGTCCGTACTTATACTGGCAGGAAAAAGAGGCAATTTGGAGGCCCTTGCACAAACTGGCTTTATTCTACCTAAGTTGCCCTCCCACAAGTGTGTACTCCGAAAGAGTGTTTAGTGCCGCCGCTCACCTTGTCAGCAATCGGCGTATGAGGTTACATCCAGAAAATGTGGAGAAGATGATGTTCATTAAAATGAATTATAATCAATTCCTCCGCGGAGACATTGACCAGCAGCAATTGCCTCCACAAAGTACACAGGGAGCTGAGATGGTGGATTCCAGTGGGGACGAATTGATAATCTGTGAGGAGGGGGATGTACACGGTGATATATCGGAGGGTGAAGATGAGGTGGACATCTTGCCTCTGTAGAGCCAGTTTGTGCAAGGAGAGATTAATTGCTTCTTTTTTGGGGGGGGTCCAAACCAACCCGTCATATCAGTCACAGTCGTGTGGCAGACCCTGTCACTGAAATGATGGGTTGGTTAAAGTGTGCATGTCCTGTTTTGTTTATACAACATAAGGGTGGGTGGGAGGGCCCAAGGACAATTCCATCTTGCACCTCTTTTTTCTTTTCTTTTTCTTTGCATCATGTGCTGATTGGGGAGGGTTTTTTGGAAGGGACATCCTGCGTGACACTGCAGTGCCACTCCTAGATGGGCCCGGTGTTTGTGTCGGCCACTAGGGTCGCTAATCTTACTCACACAGTCAGCTACCTCATTGCGCCTCTTTTTTTCTTTGCGTCATGTGCTGTTTGGGGAGGGTTTTTTGGAAGGGACATCCTGCGTGACACTGCAGTGCCACTCCTAGATGGGCCCGGTGTTTGTGTCGGCCACTAGGGTCGCTAATCTTACTCACACAGCTACCTCATTGCGCCTCTTTTTTTCTTTGCGTCATGTGCTGTTTGGGGAGGGTTTTTTGGAAGGGACATCCTGCGTGACACTGCAGTGCCACTCCTAGATGGGCCCGGTGTTTGTGTCGGCCACTAGGGTCGCTTATCTTACTCACACAGCGACCTCGGTGCAAATTTTAGGACTAAAAATAATATTGTGAGGTGTGAGGTATTCAGAATAGACTGAAAATGAGTGTAAATTATGGTTTTTGAGGTTAATAATACTTTGGGATCAAAATGACCCCCAAATTCTATGATTTAAGCTGTTTTTTAGTGTTTTTTGAAAAAAACACCCGAATCCAAAACACACCCGAATCCGACAAAAAAAATTCGGTGAGGTTTTGCCAAAACGCGTTCGAACCCAAAACACGGCCGCGGAACCGAACCCAAAACCAAAACACAAAACCCGAAAAATTTCAGGCGCTCATCTCTAGTTCTATTGTGTGCGTGCGGATCCAGGTGCTCAGCGGCAGAGCCACACATTCACAGCACAATGGCCCTCATTCCGAGTTGTTCAGCAGCCATGCAAACGCTAGGCCGCCGCCCTCTGGGAGTGTATCTTAGCTTAGCAGAAGTGCGAATGAAAGGATCGCAGCGCAGCTACAAAAAAAGATTGTGCAGTTTCTGAACAGCTCGAGACCTACTCCTAGCTTGCGATCACTTCAGACTGTTTAGTTCCTGTTTTGACGTCACGAACACGCCCTGCGTTCGGCCAGCCACGCCTGCGTTTCTCCATACACGCCCGTGTTTGTATCTGACACGCCTGCGTTTTTACCCCCCAGAAACACCCACTTCCTGTCAATCACTCTGCAGCCAGCAGTGCGATTGAAAAGCGTCGCTAGACCTTGTGTGAAACTGCATCGGCTGTTGTGAAAGTACGTCGCGCGGGCAAACTGCGCCGCATACGAATGCGCAGAAGTGCCGCTTTTTTACCTAATCGCTGCGCTGCGACCGAAAACAGCTAGCTATCAACTCGGAATGACTCCCAATGAGTGATGAGAAATCACTGTCTATGTGGGCACAGGGGGAAGTTTGTTTAGATATTACCCCAGCTCACAATAATAATCACAGGTTATTTAATGGGGGTAAATGATAAAATAACTGCGCGTGGAATAGCCGATGTAAAATCATTTCAGAGGTGGGGAAACACATAGGACCTGATTATAAGTCGGATGCTGCAGTGTACATGTACGTCTCTTGCCAGTATTGCTTGGGCGACTTTCATATCAAACCCACTACAAGCCCTGCCCTGGGGAGCAGCCGTGCGCCTTAATGTGCAAGGACTGTCCCGCCCATTTTGTGTCTTGAGATGCCTCTGTTGGTCGCACCATCAAATCTTGCTACAGACGTTGCTAGGTGCAGAATCTCCAGAGATTCTGGAAGCGTGCGCAGTGTTGCTTAGATGCATGTGCAGTAGAAAATAATTGCAGCATTGACATTGCTTTCGATTCATCAGTCCCATAGGGTATATTGTAATAACATTTGGGATATAGGGGCTACTTCAGCTTCAGATGCAATTGTGTTGAAATCGCTATTGCAGTTTAAGACCTGGATGGGGCGTGAATGGGGCGTCGACACCTCATTTAAGGGGCGTTGTCTGGACCACGGAGGCGTGTCTGGACTGTTGCTGGGGCGGGTCGCTGCGGCAGCGTGACGTCAGCTAGGCTGCGTAGGCAGGGGGCAACCTTAATTATGCGAGTACATCGCTGTATAGCGATGCGCTCACATGTTAGCGGGGCGGCGGGGCCCGGCCTGCGGGCCGGCCTTACCCTGTGCTGGGCGGCCTCCCGCATGTTAGAGAAGCGAGTTCTAGTTTTGCGATTTTTTGCAAAACTACAACTCAAGCTGAATTAGGCCCGAAGTCCTTTGCACTTTATTTTGTTGTGTTTGTACAGTTTCTGCTTATGTACTTTGTAAGGCGCTTCATATCCCTTGTATCATTATATAAATAAAGGATAATAATAATATTAATTGTAGCCTATTCAATGTTTGGTCGTGGCTAAATGTTTCCTGTTATTTCTGACATCACAGTTCAGCATAGTGTACAGTGGGGGTCATTCCGAGTTGTTCGCTCGTTATTTTTTTCTCGCAACAGAGCTATTAGTCGCTAATGCGCATGCGCAATGTCCGCAGTGCGACTGCGCCAAGTAAATTTGCTATGCAGTTAGGTATTTTACTCACGGCATTACAAGGTTTTTTCTTCGTTCTGGTGATCGTAATGTGATTGACAGGAAGTGGGTGTTTCTGGGCGGAAACTGGCCGTTTTATGGGTGTGTGCGAAAAAACGCTACCGTTTCTGGGAAAAACGCGGGAGTGGCTGGAGAAACGGAGGAGTGTCTGGGTGAACGCTGGGTGTGTTTGTGACGTCAAACCAGGAACGAAACTGACTGAACTGATCGCAGTTGCCGAGTAAGTCTGGAGCTACTCAGAAACTGCTAAGAAGTGTCTATTCGCAATTCTGCTAATCTTTCGTTCGCAATTTTGATAAGCTAAGATTCACTCCCAGTAGGCGGCGGCTTAGCGTGTGCAAAGCTGCTAAAAGCAACTCGGAATGAGGGCCATAGTGTACTGTCTCTTCGGCTCATTTTAATTCCTAGTTAAATTACTATCTATAAGAATGCAGCCTATCAAACAAGAAACTATTGACCTGTGCAAACCTTTGTCTCTTTTGTAGCCTTCCTACCCGGATCACTTAGCGTAGCTGTGCATTTTCGACAAGCAAACTTTGATCAGATCCTGGGAAAGAACTGAACCATGGTTTCCTACTTTACAAATTTTGGGGAGTACCCACGGACTCCCTGGGAACCAAGGGGTATATTTACTAAGCCTTGGATGGAGATAAAGTGGACGGAGATAAAGAATCAGCCAATCGGCTACTAACTGCCATGTCTGGGTTTGAAAAATGGCAGTTAGGAGCTGATTGGCTGGTACTTTATCTCAGTCTACTTTATCTCCATCCAAGGTTTAGTAAATTGACCCCCAAATCACCATCCATATCATCATGGCCCCATCCCCTCTGAGTAATGTGCAAATTGCCATAATGGTGAAATTTAACCTGCCCCTTCTATGGATGGCTATCGATGGTTATCAGACATCAATGGATTGCAACCGATGCCATAGACGATGGGGGTCTGATGTTTCTCCGTCATAAAAGGCAGAGACACAGCAAAGTGTTTTCCTCGGGCACAGGGGGCATGGAAGTTAGCCCTGAACCCATCTTTGATTGGTCAGCAACTCACTGTGTCTCACAGTATGTCACAACTGAGGGATGGGGCTGACGGGAGGAAGCCTCAGTTGCAGGGGCAGAGGTATAGTGAAACCTTGGTGGTAATATGGGACTCTTGGACATGCAGAATCCCAGCCCGAGGGTGTGACCACGACAACGGAAGTAAAGTTTAAAAGTTTATTTTAGACACTGTTCAGATGGTACATCAACAGCAACATGAGATATGATAAAAGAATATGCAATACACAGTTCCTGTGGGTACTACACAGAGATGCAGATGGTACTGGGTGTGGTAATGATAGGTATACGTCTGGATAGACTTAGTAGATGGAATGTCCTTGTCCTACACCCAGTTGCAGAGCGGTGTATAGAAGACAGGAATTGGCCAGCAGATGGTTCCCTGGAAGCTGGTTGTATTGTAGAAGAGGTGAGTTAGTTGCTGTGTAGGCCGGACGGAACCTGATTGAATGATGAATGAAAAGAAGGATTGATGATTCAATGTAGCTGGAGAGTAGCTACATGCACAGGTGATGCTAGAGGTCGTTGGAATTGAGTAGACGGTGACAGAGCACCGATGATGCTGGTATTCGATGGCAGAGCACCGATGATTGCTGGTATTCGATGGCGGAGCACCGATGATTGCTGGTAGTAGATGGCGGAGCACCGATGATTGCTGGTGGTCGATTGCGGAGCACCGATGAGGGTTGAAGACAGAACACCGCTGGAAGCACACTGCTGGAAGCCGGTGTTTGGGCACTGCCAATTGCAGTGGACAGTGTAAGGCCACTGCAGAGTCAGGCTGCACCGCTTGATGTTGAACTGGTGCGGGTCTCTAGTGGAGTTGGAAGCAGGAGCTGGAATACCTGGAATAGCAAATAACCACAAGCAAGGAGACTGGTAACACTGGGTTGACAACCAAAGAACTGACAACTTCCTGGTTCAGGATCAGCACCTTTATACCTGCAGCAGTGCAGTGATTGGATGGTCAATCAGGCAGAGTTCAGCGGTGCTGTGGATTGGTGGAGATAGTGTCATGTGACTAGAACCAACATGGCTGCGCCCATACTAGCATTTGGAGGGAAATCTAACTTGTTGCACCATGTGAGGTTTTGCAGTAATGGCGGCGGCGGCCGCGGAGGACAGTGAACGCCAACCTGCACCCTTGATTCACAGAGCTGGCGGCAGAGGCTGCAGCGGGCGAGAGACGCCATACAGACTTGTTGCGCATTTGAACTATAATGATGGCGGCAGAGGCCACAGAGGACAGGAGACGCCATGCAGACCCATCTGAGTACTGGAAGTGCAGCAAATGGCGGCGGAGGCCGCGGAGAGCTAGAAACGCCATTCCAACTACACAAGTTCATTGGGACAGCGTCTGCGGACTGGCAGAGGAGATGTGAAGTGAGGATGTCAGAAGCATGATTGAGACCCGGGCCTGGAATGCTGAGCCAGCCTCAGAAGGCACCTGAAAGGTAGATAATGGTGTCCAGTCACCCGGATCGTGACACAGTAGAGTTGCCCATTGATTGTCCAAACCATTGATAGTTTTCAGTTGATGGTTTCATGCCATTGATGGCACCATTGGTGGAAACCAATGAAGGTACCACTGATGGAGAACCATTCAATTGCCATCCTTATCCTTGTCGCACGCAATGGCCACCAGATGAGAGAAATCAAAAGTCAGTAAGTATACTATGAACTCAGCTCACTCTCATGTTATGCATTCATTTGCCCCTACTATCACAAATCCATGTCTATGTGAATTAGAAACAAAATCAGCCTTTAGAATGATTACCTTGGAAAGACGATTAGTCGTGTTGGAGGGAAAATCTCACAGATTACTGTAGGAAAGTATTATATGCATTTATATTACCCAGAATAATATTGGCAGAGGATTAGGAAAAAGCTAACACAAGAGGGATGTTCTGCATAAAAGGGATGTACAGTAGCTAATAAATGGGACTGATCTTAGACTGGCAACAGTACTGTAACTACAAATTTACAGTATGGTCATCCAGTCCTGGATAAAACCTATATAAGAGAGCACAGAGGAGATGGAGCTTTTTGTGGCCTGTATTAATATTCATGAGAATTTATTGTGGGGGGGAAACCTACGCAAGCATGTGGAGAATATACAAACTCCATACAGTTAGAGCCATGGTAGGAATCGAACCCATCACCTCAGTACTGTGAGGCAGTAATGCTAACCATTACACTACCCGTAATCTACGTCTTGTAATATGATGTTAACAATGACATTTTTTATTCTTCACTTAAGGGTTGTTTTTTTTAATAATTAATACAGTAGCTACTAGCTAGGAGCAATCATAATAGCATTTTCATGAATTCCAACCATTTGTGCATTATATGTTTTGTTCATATGTTTGTAAATCCAGTCATCAGGACACAGAGACATGTGAGTTCACTGCTGTGCTGTTTTTATTCCATCACCAACTCCAGACACACTGCACACTGGACCACCCACTTTCCGGCATCCCCCTGGTCCCAGGGACCATCACTGGAGACCCAGGCCCACACACATCAGTAAGGGAGCGTCTACAAATATTAAGCATTCTAATACACTAACATCACATCCCCTTTTCTTTAAAGATAAGCCCTGTACGCTTCTATGCAACAATTAACAACATCATATTAAGAACATCAACAACAAATTTCAATGAGTCTCTCAGGTCTGCGTATTTCCCTTTTGGGTCTTTCATACACAGTCTGTGTTTCATCTACCATGTTGGACCTTTCTAGAATCGTGGTTTGTTCACCATTATGAGGATCATCATACATGTCAGATGAAGGGTATTCTTCAGTCATGTTGTCTTCATTATGGTTAGGTTGAGATCTTAAATCCACCCGATTTCTTCTTACCTCCATTCCATGCTCTGTACGTATAGTATAAGATCTTGGTGCTACTTGTGCTTGCACAATACCTTTCTGCACCCAAATACCTTTCTCATGATCTCTGAGACGGACTTGGTCACCCGATTTTAGATCAGATAAGCTTTTTGTTCGCCTGTCATGGAACAGTTTCTGTTTCGCCTGTTGACGTTCCTTACTCAGTCTGACCAACGCTGAATTATGTGTATTAAGCAGTTCATCAAGTATCGGGAGATTTGCTCTAATCCTCCTGCCCATCAGCATTTGTGCAGGAGAAAGTCCATTCTGTAAAGGTGTACTGCGGTAGATTAAAATACTTTTGTAGAAATCTTCTTTACCTTCTTGAGCTTTTTACATGAGACTCTTTACAGTTTTTACTGAACTTTCCACCAACCCATTTGAGCGTGGATAGTGGGGACTTGACGTAGTATGGACAAATTCCCACTCATCAGCAAATTGTCTAAATTCAGCACTGGAAAACTGAGGACCATTGTCAGTGAACACTTCCATAGGAACACCATGCCTTGCAAAGATTGACTTCATGCAATTGATTACGGCTTTACTAGTAGTTGTATGTAGTGTCTTCACATCAGGGTAGTTAGAGTAATAATCAGTCACAACAATGGCCCTCATTCCGAGTTGTTCGCTCGGTATTTTTCATCGCATCGCAGTGAAAATCCGCTTAGTACGCATGCGCAATGTTCGCACTGCGACTGCGCCAAGTAACTTTACTATGAAGAAAGTAATTTTACTCACGGCTTTTTCTTCGCTCCGGCGATCGTAATGTGATTGACAGGAAATGGGTGTTACTGGGCGGAAACACGGCGTTTCAGGGGCGTGTGGCTGAAAACGCTACCGTTTCCGGAAAAAACGCAGGAGTGGCCGGGGAAACGGTGGGAGTGCCTGGGCGAACGCTGGGTGTGTTTGTGACGTCAACCAGGAACGACAAGCACTGAACTGATCGCACAGGCAGAGTAAGTCTGGAGCTACTCTGAAACTGCTAAGTAGTTAGTAATCGCAATATTGCGCATACATCGGTCGCAATTTTAAGAAGCTAAGATTCACTCCCAGTAGGCGGCGGCTTAGCGTGTGTAACTCTGCTAAATTCGCCTTGCGACCGATCAACTCGGAATGAGGGCCAATGTACGTTTTCCCATTACAATCAAACAAATCTGCGCCAACTTTCTGGTATGGTCTCTCTGGCACTGCGTGAGGACTCAGTGGCTCAACTAGTTGTTTCGGTCTATACGTAAGACATAATTCACATGTAGCTGTAGTCTGTGCTATGTCTTGGTTCAGTCTTGGCCAATACATAACTTCACGCGCTCTCCGCTTACATTTTTCTTTTCCTAAGTGGCCTTCATGTATCTTGCACAGCATAGTTTTTCTTAGTCGTGCAGGTATGACAAACCTATTGCCTTTGTAAATAATACCATCGACAACTGTAAGGTCACTGCGGTACATTCAATAATCATGGATAGACAGCGGGCACGCATGTTTTTCTGCTGGCCAACCTTTCAGAATGATATCTTTCAACACTTTCATTGTGTCATCTGTCTCAGTTTCTTTCCTAATCTGTTCTTGTCTTGCAAGAGACACTGGTAGAGAAGCTACGATCAAATTAAAATAGGCTTCTATCTCTTCATCCATCAGACTTTTGGAACCTTCACTCTTCACTTTTGTCCACAGCACGAAAAAGTGTATCAGCAATGTACATGTATTTGCCGGGACAGTACAGCAAGTGTACATCATATTTCTGTAGTCTGATAAGCATTCGTTGAATTCTCATGGGACAGTCATGTAATGATTTAGTCATGATAGCTACCAATGGCTTGTGGTCAGTTTCCACTGTAAATGTTTGACCATACACAAACTGATGAAATCGCTCACATGCATATGTGATCGCTAGTTCTTTTTCTATCTGAGCATACCTTGTTTCAGCACTTGTCAGTGCTCTTGATGCATAGATTACTGGTTGCCATGTATCCTCATGTTCTTGTAACAGCACTGAGCCTAGGCCAAATTGTGAAGCATCTGCTGAAATTCTTATCGCAGGATCAAAGAATTTTAGCACTGGTTGCTCTGTAATGATCTGTTTCAAGTTTTGCCAACTTTCTTCTTGTTCATGTGACCACATCTACTCGTTATCTTTGTCCAACAACCATCTAAGAGAGGCTGTTCGTTCAGAGAGTTGAGAAATAAACTTTCCTAAGTAAGTAATCATTCCTAGGAATCTTCTGACGTCGTCTTTGTTGTTAGGACATTCCATGTTCACTATGGCTGATATTTTCCTTGGGTCTGGTTTTACACCTTGATCCGAGACCACGTCGCCCATAAAGGTAAGTGTATTCACTCCAAATTCACATTTGTCCTTGTTTAGCTTTAGATTCACTTTCTTGACAAGTTCCATTACTTGTCTCAATCTAGAATCATGTTCTTCCTTTGTAGATCCCCAGACAATAATGTCATCCATCATTGTTTCAACACCTGGAATATGTTCAAAAATCATGTGTATCTTTTTGTGATATACTTCTGGAGCAGACAATATTCCATATGGTAGTTGAAGAAATCTGTATCTACCTTCTGGTGTATTAAATGTACAAAGCTTTGAGCTGGCCTTATCTAGCTTCATTTGCCAGAATCCTGAAGATGCGTCCTATTTACTGAACCATTTTGCTCCCGCAAATTGTGACATGATTTCATCTCTGGTTGGTAGTTTGAAATGTTCTCGTTTAATAGCTTTGTTTAAATCTCTGGGGTCTAGACATATTCTGAGTTGTCCATTTTTCTTTTCAACAATTACTAAGGAGCTTACCCATTCAGTAGGCTCATCAACTTTCTGTATCACACCCAAGGCTTCCATGTGATTTAACTCTTGTTTCAGTTTTTCTCTCAGCACAAACAGCACTTTTCTACAGGGGTGTATCACTGAAGAAACTTGCGTGTCTATATTTATTTTATGCTCTCCAGGCAAACAACCTAGACCTTCAAACAAGTCTCTGTATTCTGTAAACATCGATTTGCAGTCATCTTCTACTTGTGATGTCACCATAAAAACTTTCTTCAGCAAGCTTAGTTTCTCACAGGAACTTAATCCTAGAATCGGTTGCACATTTTTATCCACAATCAGTAGAGATGTTTTAAGCTGTTGTCCCTTGTATTTCAGTGTCACTAAGCATGTACCTTTCACAGGAATTTCCTCCCCAGTGTACCCTGTAACTTTCACTTTGGCTGGATGAATTTTAGGTTTTACTCTAAAAGTCTTATAGTCTTGAAACAATATTAAATCCACCTGCGCGCCAGTATCAAGCTTAAAGGGAATGACAAGCTCATTCACAGTTAAAAGGACAATCCATTCTTTCTTATCTGCACTGCAAAGTTCAATGCAATCCACAAAGAATTCCTCTGTTTGTTTAACAGCATGCACATTGGTTGTTTTACTTTTCATTTTACAGCATTTGGCAAAGTGATTAAGTCTACCACGTTTCATGCAGGTTTTACCATAAGCCGGGCACATTTTAGGATTGTGAGCATTTCCACATCTACTACACATTTCCTTATTAGACTGTGTCTTAGACTGCTTCATTCTTGAGAATGGAGGTTTACTTGGCTCTGTTTTCTGTACTGCATACACTACAGGTGTGCTTGGCTCTGTTTTCTGCACTACATCAGCTTCCTTGTGTAACTTTTGGCTTGAAATCTAGTTATTTCTGCAGTTCTGCACATAGTCACTGCCTTTTCTAGTGTTAGGTCTTGCTCTCTCAGCAATCTCTCTCTGAGTCCATTATCAGGTATTCCACAGACAATACGATCTCTAATCAGTGAATCCTTTAAATCACCAATCTCACAGGTTTTACTGAGTGATTGCAGCTCTGTAACATACTAATCAAATCCATCTCCAGACTTCTGATCACATGTGAAAAACATATCTTTCATATGTCACATTTTTCCTTGGCACAAAGTAATCTTCAAACTTTTGCATTATAGAAGATAGCACCATATTCTGCCCCTCATCAAACTGAAAACTATTATAAATGTCCCGCACATCCTCTCCTATCACATGGAGGAAAATGGATGCCTAAGTTTTGTCAGCCTCTGTATCAGCTCCACATGCAGCAAGATATATATTAAACCTTTGCTTAAATCTTTTCCAGTTTTCAGAGAAGTTACCAGACATCAGCATGCCGGTTGGAGGAGCCAGTTTATCCATGGTTACTCACTGTTTGAAGAGATGAGCACACGGCAGGCTTTACAGACACTGATTATCACAGCCTTACAGACTGTTGCAAGATTATTTCACACTCTGAGACCACTAGCAGTCCAAGTTAAACTTCTTCTGACACCATGTTTTGTTCATATATTTGTAAATCCAGTCATCAGGACACAGAGACATGTGAGTTCACTGCTGTGCTGTTTTTATTCCATCACCAACTCCAGATACACTGTACACTGGACCACCCACTTCCCAGCATCCCCCTGGTCCCAGGGACCATCACTGAAGACCCAGGCCCACACACATCAGTAAGGGAGCGTCTATAAATATTAAGCATTCTAATACACTAACATCACAATATATATGTATGTAAAACAGAAATCTAGATCAAAAGATATGTTGTATTTGGTAATATGTGATCCACAGAATATTAACTCTATTGGCTCTTTCCTAGTTTCCTTATTCCTACAGAATTGATGGTCTGACTTGGTGAAAAATATTGACTTACACTAATATCGATAAACACAAATATTCTGAGAAATTTGGCTCGTTATGTAAACTCATGTTATGTTTTATAAGCTGGCTGGAAATTATAGTCAAAATAAGTCCAATTTTAAGACGTTTATTATACAAAACCTCCGGTGTAGAAAGTAAGATAAATGAATATTTCTAGATCATATACAGTATGCTCACATTGGTAGATATTATTCCAATTTCAGCCCCTAAGGTAATATGTGCTTACTTTCCACTAGACTCACGTTAAATTTCCACAAAACCATAAAGCCCAGTCTCTGATTTTTTTAACACAGTAAATTGTGGCTTCTGTAGGCTGTAATTCACTAGGTAGACGTTTATGACGTTTATTATACTACACTAACAGCAGAGAAGTATTTCTCCCTATTGTTTCATGTTTTACTCTTCAGATTCTGGGTGGTCTCCCGCTCTTACTTTTCCAAATAAAGTTTATTCCAGGATCCATTTAATAACAGCAACTACACTGGGCTATAACAAAAGACTTACAAACAATGAGAACTGAAGGGGCGCAGGAAAAAGCACATTGCAAGATTCCTAAGCATACGATAAGATCTAATTTCATACGAGAATGTGATATCTTTTAAGCTATTCGAGCTCCATCGTCCATTAAACTGGTTTCATTTTGACTTGCTGGTCATTGGTTTATTCTTTGTGGATCAATCTATCAATCCATATATTATGGGCTCCATACAAATGTCACCTCAATGTAAAACCTAATATTACTTTTAGGATCGCCCATTAATTGAACATTTTCTGTTATTTTCCTACAAACAGTGCTTGGTCTAGCTTTTTTTTATGTCTAATTTTAATCAGAACAGAATATCGGAACTGTCTTTATTAAATGTGGCACTTTTCTGTATTTAGTTTTTGTCTGATAAATTAAATTGCAACTTCAATGTGCAAAATGAATCCCACTGGAATTATGGGAATGAGATCTAATCTCTGCCCCATCAAAAGAACGTGTAAAAGTTATTTTGTGGGAAGAAAAAGTGCCTTCCCCAGACCCCAAATTGAAGAAAAACCTTTGTATCCTGTTGTTGGGTCTTGAGATTTTGCATCGGGCACCAGTCCCATTGAATTCAATGGGCTGACCGCTGATTGGCTGAGAGAGTTGTCTGTCACACCTCTCAGCCAATCAGCACGTCCCCATAGATTCAATTGGGCAAGATGGCAGCACCCACCACTCTGATGACACTGCCGCCCACACTGTCGACACTCCCACACTGTCGGCACCCCTGCACTGCCAGCACTCCCACACTGCCAATACTGCTGGCACCCCTGCACTGAAGACACTGCCAGTACTCCTGCACTGCTAACACAGCCAGCACCCCCGCACAGAGGAAATCACTAGCACCCCCAACCTGCCGACACCTTCACACAGAGGACACAGCATACACCCCCTGACTGCCGATGCAGGCAGCACCCTGGCACTGCTGACACTTCCTAAGATGCGAGCAGAATCCAACTAAACTAGTGCCGCAATGCTGTTTTCTGCCTTAGCGCATGCACAAACAGCATCACAGCTGGCACTAAAGCCAGAGAATGATGGTTACCGCACACCCGATTTAATGCGCAGTAACCGGCATCACCTAAGTGCAGGACACGATGGGGACATTTGAGTATCTCTGGGACCTTCTGAATTGAATCGCCCCCTTTTAATGTCCACATGGTTACTTTCGTGCATGCGGTCAGATAATTATCAAGGTACTCAGACATTACTCACTTTCTCATGATTGGATTTCTACCTATTCCATGGTTTGCTCTGTTCATTTATTTGATTACAAACAAGTTCTGTAGCTCATGAGAACCTTCTCTCCACTCTGGTTGGT
Organism: Pseudophryne corroboree; assembly: GCF_028390025.1. NCBI lineage: Eukaryota > Metazoa > Chordata > Amphibia > Anura > Myobatrachidae > Pseudophryne > Pseudophryne corroboree. The sequence goes on along the minus strand of NC_086452.1, from coordinate 417,244,341 downwards.
CTGACTGTCAAATACGTTTATTTCATACACACTGTAAGTATGTCATTGCTATTGTATTACTAAGTATGTTTCCCTACCTTGTCAGACTTTCTACACTGATCTGTTTACATTTCTTCAAATTCTTTTTTTTCCCAATAATTTCTCTATTCATCAGAGCATAAATTCAGTACATTAAAATATAAGATGAGGGCATGGTCTAGCGGGCATAGAGGATAGCATTGCTGCCACTGAGCTCCGGAACCTGACCCTCTTTAACATCTTGTGAGTGGAGCTACAGCGGGCAAAAGCACTCTGCCCGCACTACCATCGGGCCAGCACAGTCCGGGCAGCGGTGTGGTGGAGGCACTGAGCCGGGGAACGCGACTGCCGGTTCCTGTGAGCCATGGCCTACCCAATGGGAGGAGGCCTCGGCCTCGAGTTCGGAGCTCCGGTCCGGGCCTCCCCACCCATCCGCCGTCCGGCATGTATCCGAATCTGGAAACTCCCCAGGACATAAAGGGGCGTCAGAGAGCAGCAATCGCAAGCCAGCAGTGGGGCTCTTCAGCTGAGGGCCCTGACAGTGATCCAGCGCTGGTTTGCTTGGGAACTGCAGCACACTTTCCCAAACCATAACTGACTCCTGGGGTAAGCTATAACCCCCCCCCCCCTTCCCCTTCTACCATATTCCTGGCTCTTTGTATTGCCCCTGGTTGGCGGGCATCTCCCCCCACATGCCAGGGGCCGGTGGAAACAGGGAGCAGTGTATAGGGATTTTTGCAGCTCCATCCTAGGTTCTGATAGCTGTTGGCACGCCAGGCTGTCTGGAGTCTAGTACTCAGGAACACCGCGGTTTCCTTTCATCCAATTTCAACAGTTATCTCTGTCCCCGTCATTGCAGTAACTATGGATAAATACGTGGCTAAAGGTAAATCTCCCGGTGCTGATGGTTTCGGAGCAGAGTACTATCAACTCCTCTAGGACCATTTACTACCCCACATGGTTACTTAGTTTAACTCTTTGCTTTCTGGAGAACAACCCCCCCCCCCCTTCCCCCCCCCCCCCCCCCCACACACCTGCACTGAGGCTAGGATTGTAGTTTACCCAAAGCCTGGTAAAGATCCTACACAGATCCAGTCTTATAGGCCCATCTCTCTATTACATAAAAAACTGAAACTCTTTACTAAATTATTGGTGCAGCGTATGCAGAGCTTTCTCCCCCGGATATTGCACCCAGACCAAAATGGCTTTGTTAAGGGCAGAACTTCGGTCCATAACGTACGCATGTTGGTGGCAGTGATACACCACTATTATCAATTAAATAATAAAGAAGACATCATTGTCAGCTGTGACGCAGATAAGGCTTTCGACAGGGTCTCCTGGTCACATATTTCACGAATACTCCATACTCAACAGTTTGCCCGGAATTTATTAGAATATTCAATATGTTATACTCACAACCGGTAGCTCATTTGACTATTATGGACAAGGTTGCCACCTTTCGCCACTGTTATTCAATTTGGCGCTGGACCCCTTGATCCGCGTATTTTTTAAGGACAGTACGTGGCAAGGTATTAGATTGGGTAATACGGAGGTTAAAGTATCGGCCTTTGCAGATGACCGACTCTTGTATATTAGTAACCTGAAACAGGCACGGCCCTCCCTGCAAAATATTTTGGCTGATTTCCAACTGATATCAGGTTTCACTGTTAATTTTACTAAAACAGAAGTTCTAGCATTACATATCATAGCTAAATCTGGATGGGGTAACTCTTTCCCTTTTCGCTGGGCCCAAGATCATTTATTGTACCTGGGTCTTTGGTTTCCTAGCTATCCTGCCAAAATATATTCTACTAATTATACTCACTTTGTTACTCAAATGTTGAAGGATTTTGAAAAACGGAAACCTCTGCCACTATCATATATTGGGAGATGCCATTTATTTAAGATGGTTTCTTTTCCCAGATTTCTATACCCAGTCCAGATGCTGCCATTTTTAGTGAACAAAAAAGATATCGCCACAATCAATACGGCCTTATCCAAATTCATATGGGCAGGTAAACGCCCTCGGATATCACTTCTGAAATTGCAACAGCCAGTATCGCTGGGGGGTATTAATGTTCCCAACATACAAGACTATGCATTAGCTTCTAATCTGAGATATGCTCTGGACTGGATAGGTGAAACCTCTACTTTTGTTAATTTGGATATTGAACAAGACTTTCTTGTCAATGACTCTCTGATTTCTATTTTGCATACCTTATCGCCCTCTCTTCCTATAGAGGTTATAAATAACCCATTGTTGTGCAATCCCTGTATGGTATGACGTATATCACGTAAGCGATTGGGATTATCCCATACTCGCACAATATTCCCACCATTACTACACAATCGTGATTTTCAACAGGGTGACCCTCGTGCGATTTTCTGGACTTGGTATCTGCATGGACTCCGTTTGGAATTTCACTTGATAGATGATGGTTTCTCCACTACCCACACCCTAGAAAGGCTGAAGGAGCTGTTTCCTGATGTCCAGATTCCCATATTTGCCTATTTCCAAGCCTGCAGTTAAACAACCAGACTATTAACTGATCTGAACCATTCAAACCATTCTCTGGTGTTTGATATTATGATAAAAACCCGTCTAGGTTCCTCCTTTCCCACCTCTTTATTATATGACCAAGTTAGGAAGAAAAGTGACCTTTCTACCCTATCTACAGGTATGGCAAAGTGGAAGGATTCCTCCCCTAATCTTCCCTTACAAACTATTGTCACAGTCTCAGCAACACTGAATAAACAGATAATCTCTTCCTCGTTTGCTGAAATGCAATTTAAGATCCTCCACCGGGCATACTACACCCCAAAACTAAGGTTTATAATGGGAATGGCAGCTGACTCTAATTGTTTTAAGTGTTGCCTCCTTGACGATGATATTCTCCATTGTATATGGTCTTGTTCGGTAATTCAAGCATTTTGGGTTAATGTTCAAAATTACGTGGCTAATACCCTTCATATCGCTTTTAACATAATGCCGTGGGCACTGTGGAATTATTACGATCCACCCCCATCTTCACAACAAGTTTAAGGCACTATGCTCCTTTTCTCTCATGTTGCCGAGATTTGCTCATGTTTACAGGATGGAGGGGATAGACTGTTTAGATCTGGAATCTAGATCACAAAAGTTTTTTGATATTTGGCTACCCTATGTGCTCACAATGTCTATTGAAGAAAGGGAATTTCTTCGGGGTATAGTGCAACTCACATCCTGGTACAATTCGACCACGTTGGAGAAAGGCCCCCCCCGCCTTTAGTTTCTAGGTAGAGGTTCATTTCAAGGGCTATAAACTTCTACAATGAGTCACTCTGTCCACTCCATGCTAATATTTGATATTCTTCTGCAAACCGGGACTGTTTTTCAATTGTCTTTATACAATCCCTCCTATTTATATTTATATTTATATTTATAATTGTATTCATATCTGTATTATTTATGGGTTCACTACGGCTGGCCGGCGGTCAGGCTCCCGGCGACCAGCATACCGGCGCCGGGGGCCCGACCGCCGGCTTACCGACAGTGTGGCGAGCGCAAATGAGCCCCTTGCGGGCTCGCCATTGTTTATACTTGTATTTATGTCTATTTTGTCCTCCTGTGGAGCTTTACACATATTCTATCTGTTGCCTACTTGCCGACCTGTATACAAGACTGTGCTTAAAGATTTTTTTTATGTTGTTTGTATCTTTCAATAAACATATAAAAAAAAAAAAATAATAAAAAAAATATATATATATATATATATATATAAGATGAAAGCAACGGTCATCCACAAAAACATTATCACATTGCAAGTACTAATAAATCAAAGAGGCGTAACATAAAATAACATATAGTGTAACATGCATCAGAAAACATAAGCAGTAGCAGTACATATTGGGTCTAATTCAGGTTGGATCGCAAATCGCTATCCAACCGCTATTATTGCAATCGCCCCACAGGCGCCCGTCCTGTGCATGCGCCACTCCTGCACATGCGCCCGCACTTTCTGCGGGGGGGCGCAGAGAATGCGATTGCCTCTGCCTGTCAATCAGGCAGATGCGGTCGTGGGGCGGCAATGCTCCATTTCCAGGGCAGAGACGGAGCGTTGCAGGGGCGGAGCCGACCAAATGGGTGGCGGGGGGGCGTGAACAGGGGGCGTGGCAGTGACATCACATGTAGCTCCCGTGATCGGGAACATGGTGCTAAGCTGCGCCGGCAGGAGGCACCCCTAATTCCTGCGTTGAAGCAGAAATTGTGATGCGATCGCAATTTCTGCATCTTCAAGTGGGGGAGGCGGTGGTCAGCTTCACACACTGGGGCAGATGTATTAACCTGGAGAAAGCATAAGGAAGTGATAAACCAGTGATATGTGCAAGGTGATAAACGAACCAGACAACATGTAAATTAACAGCTAGGAGCTGATTGGCTGGTGCATTTATCACCTTGCACATATCACTGGTTTATCACTTCCTTATGCCTCCTCTAGGTTAATACATTTGCCCCATTGTTGCGTATACATATTTTAGTATTTGTTATTTATATCTTTAGAGATATTTGTGAATTTACTGCTGCAGAGATGAGTTACACATACTGTAAAACATTTGCTGAATTGTCGACTTTAAAACCATTTATACAAATTTAATTTGAAGCATACAGTGTTTGGTGAATACACAGAAGACATTTGTGGGCATGCTCTTATCTCTGAATAAATGCCCGACTTACATTTGTTCTTGGTTAGTTGATTTGGGAGATATTATCATTCCTGCGTTAAAGTAAAATATTGTCATTTCTTGTGCTGTTGCTCTCAGGATTCATTTGTCCATAACTGAGATTTCTCTTTGCAGGGAAGGGAATTATAGCCCATACAGCTCTTCCCAGATAATCCCTAATTATTCATTGTTCTCCCAAACTGACTTGTGTTCTTTCCACAGCCGAGAAGAACAATGTTAGTGCTATCTACCTATAGCAATGAAATAACGCTGACAGAGAGAAATAGTTACGGATTACAGAGTATTTGCATTAAATCACAAGCAGCCTCTGTTATTCTGTTGTTGTTGCTGAGTAATATCTGTGGCAGAATAGAAAATAGACGTTTCTTCCGTGACCTTAGAAATTGATCTATCTCCGTATTTGACACTAAGATTTTGTTGTAAGCGTACAAATCAAATATTCCGCAAGTAGAGGTGACATAAATTGCAGAAACTAGACGGTAAGTTTGGTAAATGGCCAGTGAAAGTTTATTCAGTTTTTTTTCACAGTAACAACAAAAAAGTAGAATCGCTCAATTGTGCCGTAAAGCATAACTATGAATGAAAGCCTAATAGTAGCAGACTGGGTTAATTCATCCAGTTTTAAATAGTGATGAGAAACCGGAAATTTTTCGGGTTTTGTGTTTTGGTTTTGGGTTCGGTTCCGCGGCCGTGTTTTGGGTTCGAACGCGTTTTGGCAAAACCTCACCGAATTTTTTTTGTCGGATTCGGGTGTGTTTTGGATTCGGGTGTTTTTTTCAAAAAACCCTAAAAAACAGCTTAAATCATAGAATTTGGGGGTCATTTTGATCCCAAAGTATTATTAACCTCAATAACCATAATTTCCACTCATTTTCAGTCTATTCTGAACACCTCACACCTCACAATATTATTTTTAGTCCTAAAATTTGCACCGAGGTCGCTGGATGGCTAAGCTAAGCGACCCAAGTGGCCGACACAAACACCTGGCCCATCTAGGAGTTGCACTGCAGTGTCATGCAGGATGGCCCTTCCAAAAAACACTCCCCAAACAGCACATGACGCAAAGAAAAGAAGAGGCGCAATGAGGTAGCTGTGTGAGTAAGCTAAGCGACCCTAGTGGCCGACACAAACACCTGGCCCATCTAGGAGTGGCACTGCAGTGTCACGCAGGATGGCCCTTCCAAAAAACACTCCCCAAACAGCACATGACGCAAAGAAAAAAAGAGGCGCAATGAGGTAGCTGTGTGAGTAAGCTAAGCGACCCTAGTGGCCGACACAAACACCTGGCCCATCTAGGAGTGGCACTGCAGTGTCACGCAGGATGGCCCTTCCAAAAAACACCCCCCAAACAGCACATGACGCAAAGAAAAAAAGAGGCACAATGAGGTAGCTGTGTGAGTAAGCTAAGCGACCCTAGTGGCCGACACAAACACCTGGCCCATCTAGGAGTGGCACTGCAGTGTCACGCAGGATGGCCCTTCCAAAAAACACTCCCCAAACAGCAGCACATGACGCAAAGAAAAAAAGAGGCGCAATGAGGTAGCTGTGTGAGTAAGCTAAGCGACCCTAGTGGCCGACACAAACACCTGGCCCATCTAGGAGTGGCACTGCAGTGTCACGCAGGATGGCCCTTCCAAAAAAAAAACCCCAAACAGCACATGACGCAAAGAAAAATGAAAGAAAAAAGAGGTGCAAGATGGAATTGTCCTTGGGCCCTCCCACCCACCCTTATGTTGTATAAACAGGACATGCACACTTTAACCAACCCATCATTTCAGTGACAGGGTCTGCCACACGACTGTGACTGAAATGACGGGTTGGTTTGGACCCCCACCAAAAAAGAAGCAATTAATCTCTCCTTGCACAAACTGGCTCTACAGAGGCAAGATGTCCACCTCATCATCATCCTCCGATATATCACCGTGTACATCCCCCTCCTCACAGATTATCAATTCGTCCCCACTGGAATCCACCATCTCAGCTCCCTGTGTACTTTGTGGAGGCAATTGCTGCTGGTCAATGTCTCCACGGAGGAATTGATTATAATTCATTTTAATGAACATCATCTTCTCCACATTTTCTGGATGTAACCTCGTACGCCGATTGCTGACAAGGTGAGCGGCGGCACTAAACACTCTTTCGGAGTACACATTTGTGGGAGGGCAACTTAGGTAGAATAAAGCCAGTTTGTGCAAGGGCCTCCAAATTGCCTCTTTTTCCTGCCAGTATAAGTACGGACTGTCTGACGTGCTTACTTGGATGCGGTCACTCATATAATCCTCCACCATTCTTTCAATGGGGAGAGAATCATATGCAGTGACAGTAGACGACATGTCCGTAATCGTTGTCAGGTCCTTCAGTCCGGACCAGATGTCAGCATCAGCAGTCGCTCCAGACTGCCCTGCATCACCGCCAGCGGGTGGGCTCGGAATTCTGAGCCTTTTCCTCGCACCCCCAGTTGCGGGAGAATGTGAAGGAGGAGATGTTGACAGGTCGCGTTCCGCTTGACTTGACAATTTTCTCACCAGCAGTTCTTTGAACCCCAGCAGACTTGTGTCTGCCGGAAAGAGAGATCCAAGGTAGGTTTTAAATCTAGGATCGAGCACGGTGGCCAAAATGTAGTGCTCTGATTTCAACAGATTGACCACCCGTGAATCCTTGTTAAGCGAATTAAGGGCTCCATCCACAAGTCCCACATGCCTAGCGGAATCGCTCTGTGTTAGCTCCTCCTTCAATGTCTCCAGCTTCTTCTGCAAAAGCCTGATGAGGGGAATGACCTGACTCAGGCTGGCAGTGTCTGAACTGACTTCACGTGTGGCAAGTTCAAAAGGTTGCAGAACCTTGCACAACGTTGAAATCATTCTCCACTGCGCTTGAGACAGGTGCATTCCACCTCCTATATCGTGGTCAGTTGTATAGGCTTGAATGGCCTTTTGCTGCTCCTCCAACCTCTGAAGCATATAGAGGGTTGAATTCCACCTCGTTACCACTTCTTGCTTCAGATGATGGCAGGGCAGGTTCAGGCGTTTTTGGTGGTGCTCCAGTCTTCTGTACGTGGTGCCTGTACGCCGAAAGTGTCCCGCAATTCTTCTGGCCACCGACAGCATCTCTTGCACGCCCCTCTCGTTTTTTAAATAATTCTGCACCACCAAATTCAAGGTATGTGCAAAACATGGGACGTGCTGGAATTTGCCCAGATTTAATGCACACACAATATTGCTGGCGTTGTCCGATGCCACAAATCCACAGGAGAGTCCAATTGGGGTAAGCCATTCTGCGATGATCTTCCTCAGTTGCCGTAAGAGGTTTTTAGCTGTGTGCGTATTCTGGAAAGCGGTGATACAAAGCGTAGCCTGCCTAGGAAAGAGTTGGCATTTGCGAGATGCTGCTACTGGTGCCGCCGCTGCTGTTCTTGCGGCGGGAGTCCATACATCTACCCAGTGGGCTGTCACAGTCATATAGTCCTGAGCCTGCCCTGCTCCACTTGTCCACATGTCCGTGGTTAAGTGGACATTGGGTACAACTGCATTTTTTAGGACACTGGTGAGTTTTTTTCTGAGGTCTGTGTACATTTTCGGTATCGCCTGCCTAGAGAAATGGAACCTAGATGGTATTTGGTACCGGGGACACAGTACCTTTAACAAGTCTCTAGTTGCCTCTGCAGTAATGATGGATACCGGAACCACGTTTCTCACCGCCCAGGATGCCAAGGCCTCAGTTATCCGCTTTGCAGCAGGATGACTGCTGTGATATTTCATCTTCCTCGCAAAGGACTGTTGGACAGTCAATTGCTTGGTGGAAGTAGTAAAAGTGGTCTTACGAGTACGACTTCCCCTCTGGGATGACCATCGACTCCCAGCAGCAACAACAGCAGCGCCAGCAGCAGTAGGCGTTACACGCAAGGATGCATCGGAGGAATCCCAGGCAGGAGAGGACTCGTCAGAATTGCCAGTGACATGGCCTGCAGGACTATTGGCATTCCTGGGGAAGGAGGAAATTGACACTGAGGGAGTTGGTGGGGTGGTTTGCGTGAGCTTGGTTACAAGAGGAAGGGATTTACTGGTCAGTGGACTGCTTCCGCTGTCGCCCAAAGTTTTTGAACTTGTCACTGACTTATGATGAATGCGCTGCAGGTGACGTATAAGGGAGGATGTTCCGAGGTGGTTAACGTCCTTACCCCTACTTATTACAGCTTGACAAAGGCAACACACGGCTTGACAAATGTTGTCCGCATTTCTGTTGAAATACTTCCACACTGAAGAGCTGATTTTTTTGGTATTTTCACAAGGCATGTCAATGGCCCTATTCCTCCCACGGACAACAAGTGTCTCCCCGGGTGCCTGACTTAAACAAACCACCTCACCATCAGAATCCTCCTGGTCAATTTCCTCCCCAGCGCCAGCAACACCCATATCCTCCTCATCCTGGTGTACTTCAACACTGACATCTTCAATCTGACTATCAGGAACTGGACTGCGGGTGCTCCTTCCAGCACTTGCAGGGGGCGTGCAAATGGTGGAAGGCGCATGCTCTTCACGTCCAGTGTTGGGAAGGTCAGGCATCGCAAACGACACAATTGGACTCTCCTTGTGGATTTGTGATTTCGAAGAACGCACAGTTCTTTGCTGTGCTTTTGCCAGCTTGAGTCTTTTCATTTTTCTAGCGAGAGGCTGAGTGCTTCCATCCTCATGTGAAGCTGAACCACTAGCCATGAACATAGGCCAGGGCCTCAGCCGTTCCTTGCCACTCCGTGTGGTAAATGGCATATTGGCAAGTTTACGCTTCTCCTCTGACAATTTTATTTTAGATTTTTGAGTCCTTTTTTTTACTGATATTTGGTGTTTTGGATTTTACATGCTCTGTACTATGACATTGGGCATCGGCCTTGGCAGACGACGTTGCTGGCATTTCATCGTCTCGGCCATGACTAGTGGCAGCAGCTTCAGCACGAGGTGGAAGTGGATCTTGATCTTTCCCTATTTTTGGAACCTCAACATTTTTGTTCTCCATATTTTAATAGGCACAACTAAAAGGCACCTCAGGTAAACAATGGAGATGGATGGATACTAGTATACTTATGGATGGACGAGCGACTGCCGACACAGAGGTAGCTACAGCCGTGGACTACCGTACTGCGTCTGCTGCTAATATAGACTGGATGATAATGATATAAAAAATATATATATATCACTACTGCAGCCGGACAGGTATATATTATATAATGACGGACCTGCTGGACACTTTCAGCACTGCAGACTCCTAAAGTAAGCTACTAGTATCAAGAAGATAGAAAAAAAAAAACACCACAGGTAGGTGGTATACAATTATGGATGGACGAGCGACTGCCGACACAGAGGTAGCTACAGCCGTGGACTACCGTACTGCGTCTGCTGCTAATATAGACTGGATGATAATGATATAAAAAATATATATATATATCACTACTGCAGCCGGACAGGTATATATTATATAATGACGGACCTGCTGGACACTGTCAGCAGCACTGCAGACTCCTAAAGTAAGCTACTAGTAGTATCAAGAAGATAGAAGAAAAAAAAAACACCACAGGTAGGTGGTATACAATTATGGATGGACGAGCGACTGCCGACACAGAGGTAGCTACAGCCGTGGACTACCGTACTGCGTCTGCTGCTAATATAGACTGGATGATAATGATATAAAAAATATATATATATATCACTATTGCAGCCGGACAGGTATATATTATATAATGACGGACCTGCTGGACACTGTCAGCAGCACTGCAGACTCCTAAAGTATGCTACTAGTAGTATCAAGAAGATAAAAAAAAAAAAACACCACAGGTAGGTGGTATACAATTACGGATGGACGAGCGACTGCCGACACAGAGGTAGCTACAGCCGTGGACTACCGTACTGCGTCTGCTGCTAATATAGACTGGATGATAATGATATAAAAAATATATATATATATATCACTACTGCAGCCGGACAGGTATATATTATATAATGACGGACCTGCTGGACACTGTCAGCAGCACTGCAGACTCCTAAAGTAAGCTACTAGTAGTATCAAGAAGATAGAAAAAAGCAAAACACCACAGGTAGGTGGTATACAATTATGGATGGACTAGCGACTGCCGACACAGAGGTAGCTACAGCCGTGGACTACCGTACTGCATCTGCTGCTAATATAGACTGGATGATAATGATATAAAAAATATATATATATATATCACTACTGCAGCCGGACAGGTATATATTATATAATGACGGACCTGCTGGACACTGTCAGCAGCACTGCAGACTCCTAAAGTAAGCTACTAGTAGTATCAAGAAGATGAAAAAAAAAAAACACCACAGGTAGGTGGTATACAATTATGCATGGACGAGCGACTGCCGACACAGAGGTAGCTACAGCCGTGGACTACCGTACTGCGTCTGCTGCTAATATAGACTGGATGATAATGATATAAAAAATATATATATATATCACTACTGCAGCCGGACAGGTATATATTATATAATGACGGACCTGCTGGACATTGTCAGCAGCACTGCAGACTCCTAAAGTAAGCTACTAGTAGTATCAAGAAGATAGAAAAAAAAAAAACCACCACAGGTAGGTGGTATACAATTATGGATGGACGAGCGACTGCCGACACAGAGGTAGCTACAGCCGTGGACTACCGTACTGCGTCTGCTGCTAATATAGACTGGATGATAATGATATAAAAAATATATATATATATCACTACTGCAGCCGGACAGGTATATATTATATAATGACGGACCTGCTGGACACTGTCAGCAGCACTGCAGACTCCTAAAGTAAGCTACTAGTAGTATCAAGAAGATAGAAAAAAACAAAACACCACAGGTAGGTGGTATACAATTATGGATGGACGAGCGACTGCCGACACAGAGGTAGCTACAGCCGTGGACTACCGTACTGCGTCTGCTGCTAATATAGACTGGATGATAATGATATAAAATATATATATATATATATCACTACTGCAGCCGGACAGGTATATATTATATAATTAATGACGGACCTGCTGGACACTGTCAGCAGAATGCGTTTATAGAATAAAAACACCACACGACGAGTGTTTAACTTTTTCAGGCAGACAATCACAATATACTGGTGGTCAGACAGTGGTCACTGGTCAGTCACACTGGCAGTGGCACTCTGGCAGCAAAAGTGTGCACTGTTAAATAATATGTACTCCTGCTACTGCTCCCCAGTCTCCCCCACAATTAAGCTGTGTGAGCACTGAGCACTCAGCACAGTCAGATATACATAGATGATGCAGCACACTGAGGCTGAGCACAGATATGGTATACTGTTACTGTGTCACTGTGTATCGTTTTTTTTCAGGCAGAGAACGGATTATATTAAATAATTATATAATAAAAAAACTGCACTGGTGGTCACTGGTCAGTCACTAGTAAACTCTGCACTCTCTGAGTACTCCTAAGCTCCAGTAAATCAAGTGTCTCACTCTCACTCTCTCTCTTCTAATCTAAATGGAGAGGACGCCAGCCACGTCCTCTCCCTATGAATCTCAATGCACGTGTGAAAATGGCGGCGACGCGCGGCTCCTTATATAGAATCCGAGTCTCGCGATAGAATCCGAGCCTCGCGAGAATCCGACAGCGGGGTGATGACGTTCGGGCGCGCTCGGGTTAGCCGAGCAAGGCGGGAAGATCCGAGTCTGCCTCGGATCCGTGTAAAAAGGCTGAAGTTCGGGGGGGTTCGGATTCCGAGGAACCGAACCCGCTCATCACTAGTTTTAAATTCAATTCCTGCTGACACTCAACATTTAAAGTCTGTCCCCAAGGGCGAAGCTACCATAGGTGAAGGAAATGCAGTTGCTATGGGGCCCGAGCCGTCTCTGGGGCCCCGCACCCTTCCCCTGCACCTAGTTGGAGAGCCCTGCTGGCAGCTATTACCTTAGAAGTGTGCTGCTGCACCGCAGCCACACCAGCTAACCCGGTTGGCTCCGCCTGTACTCCCAGCTTCTCTGAGGAGGAGAGACTGGACGGAGCTGGCCAGGAGAGCAGCAGATGAGGCAGTAGTTCAGCAGGCAGCAGCCCACCCACTGCAGGTAGTGCATGGGGGGGGGGGGGCGATCTTTAAGTAGTCGGGGTGAAGCAGGGGCGCCAGAATGGTTTTGTTGGCTGAGTGTTGCGGTGTCGGATAGGGATGTTAGTCCACACAACGGCACTTAACCAGGAAGATTGGTTTATTCAGATAACAGCTTGTAATATATAGAAGATGTTCTGCAGCAGCAGGAACTCACAGTATACATGTGAAGCAGTACAGGGGTAACACAGCGTCTTAGCACACACAGGATGCGGCTGTATACACACAGGGTGCGGCTGCAGGGTAGACAAGGTCACACACTCAGAAGAGAAGAAGCTGCATGTCAGTGGAGATGTCTCTCCCAGGAAGAACTCTCTCAGACTGTGCACTAAGCACCTCCTCCTGCACTGAGCTGACACTAGGAGGGAAAACACTAGAGCAGGGAACTTGCCACTAGTGCTGGGAATGAAGACAGACCACAGAGTGATCCACTCTCTAACAGGTTTGAGGTTGGGGGTGCGCCAAAAAATTACATATTAACGCTCCCCCAATACCCCCCCAAAGTGCAGGGTAACGCTTACCCCTGGGACCCGCGGGGACTTCTCCTTTAAAAAGTGTGCTCTGTGCTGCCGCAGCGTGCTGTACCATGCTCTCCTGTCTTGACAGCTCTTCACAGATGCATTACTGGGAGGAGGCGTGGCCATGCTGAGCCTGCTGGGACATCCCCGTCTCCTCCCAATAATGCATCTGCGAAAAGCCGCAAGACAGGAGAGCATGGTACAGCACGCTGCGGCAGCACAGAGCACACTTTTTAAAGGTGAAGTCACCGCATGGATCCAGGGGTAAGCGTTCACCCACCCCAGCACCTGCGCCGCTGTCATATTCTGAGGGGACATGGTGCCCAATAACCACTCCCCCGTTCCAACACCCCTGGGGGGAAGGGATTTTGAGTAATTTACAAAGGGGGGGGAGGGTACCAAGGGAGGGGGGGGGGGACTGACTGACTATTCTATGGGGCCCCAATTTGCATAGCTACGCCCCTGTCTGTCCCTGTAGCTCAGGGTTGTCCATACTTTTTCCTTGTAGTTTAAATTTAACATATGCATTGGGTATGGGTGTCCGGCAACCGGGATCTTGGTGGTCAGCATACCGACGCCGGGATGCCGGCCACCAGAATGCTGGCAGGGGGGCGGGCACAGCGAAGCCCCTTGCAGGCCCGATGGATCTGCGCTCGCCACAGATTCTATTCCCACCCTATGGGTGTCACGGACATCCACGAGTGGGAATAGTCCTCTGCCCCCTTCCGGCATTTTGGCGACCAGGATCCCGGCGTCGGTATGCTGACCGCCGGAATGGTGGCTATATCCAGAGCATACTTGCCACATTTTTGACTGCCATCACCAGGTTATAGTGGGGACGTAGTGTGGAAAGGAAATGGGGGGGGGGGGGGGGAGTGCAGGGCCTGATGGCACGTTTGCATTAACGTGCCCCCGCTATAAAATGTCAAGGTTACCAGCACTGTAAAGCAGGGGCGGGGCTACAATGAGGCAATTCACTGTGATTCGCATTGTCTGCTGTCCGGACCTCCCACTTGACTTGGACAGCGGCTCCGGATTGGGGGACTTTACTACTCTTCTGGGCGCTTGGGAGCACCTGCCAAGATTTGGGAGCTTCTGGCCTGTTCCAGGAGAGTAGGCAAGTCTTGAGTAGAGGGCCACATTGAATTATTTTGAGCTGTAGACTTCAATGCTGGACAATTTACTTAAAATTCAACTATAGATGCAAATAAATCACGGAACAGGCTACGTGATGGGTGATATAGCATGAAACAAACCTAGTTTTGCTTTTATAAAAATGTGCCCCTTTAAATCTTAAGGATTTATCGTCGAAATCATGTCCCTGCCTGAGACTCGCTGGCTATTACATTTGGAACTATGGGTCTAATTAAGATCTGATCGCAGCAGCAAATTTTTTTCACTAATGGGCAAAACCATGTGTGGCAGATATACCATTTACAGAGAGAGTTAGATTTGGGTGGGTTATTTTGTTTCTGTGCAGGGTAAATACTGTCTGCTTTATTTTTACACTGCAATTTAGATTTCAGTTTGACTACACCCCAACCAAATCTAACTCTCTCTGCACATGTTATATCTGCCCCACCTGCACTGCACATGGTTTTGCCCAACTGCTAACAAATTTGCTGCTGTGATCAACTCTGAATTAGGCCCAGTGAGAAGGACTGGCATTTTTGTATTTCATAGTGGCCATGTTGGAAACTAGCTGAACATTGCAGTAAATCTGAAGGTGGTCGTCATAGATCATTGCTCTGCGTGGGCAACCTGGAACACTGGTAATGCTGAGATGATTTGGATTTTTGCTACAAAGAATTATGTGAGATGCCTACTGTACCACTATGGGAGAATCTAACATTGATGGTTTATCAGCCACCTTTTTGGGTCTTCCATGGGAGATCCTACAACATGTCGCCCCCAAGGGTGTCTTGCTTAGCTTTGATATTCTTCAGGATAAATTTCAGTATCTAAACATATTATTTTTCAAATGCTTATAGGTTTGTCATTCTATGGTGGGCCAATTCCAGGTGTGACTCATAGAGATGGGCTCTGACAATATCAGACTGAAGAGGTGCTCCTTACACATCGAAGGTACAACCTCCCAACATGTTAGAGGCACACATTCATTGAGTTCAGCTTTCCTATCTTTCTCCTGATTTTGCATGATTTTGGGTTCAAATTAATCATGAGACTGAGAAGACTACAGAAGATCTGTCATAATTACACGTGGCCATATTGTGTGTTTAAAGTTTTTTTCTGATATATTAAAGTGTGCATAACAATGTATTTCTCAAGGAGTTAGTGGAAGGATCAAGGCTTGAGGAGAGGAAATTTCGTACTCAGTGCAGGAAGGGATTCTTCACTGTAAGGGCAATACGAATAAGGAATACACAGCCAGAGAAGGTTGTAATGGTGGACTCTGTCAATGCGTTTAAAAATGGGTTAGACATTTCTAATGGAAAAAGATATACGAAGATATAGACTTTAACCTAAATAGATTAGGGAATGCAATATACTGTAATTCACCTTAATCTCGATGGACTACTAGTCAATTTTTCAACCTCACCTACTATGTATACACCCAGAGCCGAGCGCTAACCGCTCAGCAAGGTCCGCAAAGCAGGGAGGCGCCAGGACAGAGAGGTGCTCTCCCCGCTCTGCTGCCTTGCTGATGCGCCGTGTTGCTGCCGGCTGCCGCTGAACCTGTCACGCTGTGACAGCCTCAGGCAGCAACGGCGGCAGTATGAAATGATCTCCTCCTGTCCTGTGTGTCACGCCCCCCTCCTTTCTCCTCATTGCCGTTGCCCATGTCAGGTGGAAGTCAGAAGCAGTGGCGCCTCCACCCAACTCGTCTCTTCCCTCCCCTCTGAAGACACAGCAGTCTTCAGCGTCAGATTGGGCACACAGGAAGTCACATGATATACACACGTGACTGTGCACTGTCTGACTCTGGACTCTGGAGGAGCAAGATATCGTGTGAAGAGGAGCAGCCAGCCTGTGTAGCAGCCTGCAGCCCTCGTAACCAGCCACAGAGGAGCTGACTGAGGTAAATTCTTTTGCTGCTAAACAAAGGAGGAGGAGGAGGAGTGTGTGTGTGTGTGTGGGGGGGGTTAGTATCATATGCATGTGTGCTGGGGAAGGGGGGAGCGCCATATTCATGTGTGCTGGGGAATGGGGGAGCACCATATTCATGTGTGCTGGGGAATGGGGGAGCACCATATTCATGTGTGCTGGGGAGGGGAGGAGCACCATATTCATGTGTGCTTGGGAGGGGTGGAGCACCATATTCATGTGTGCTTGGGAGGGGTGGAGCGCCATATTCATGTGTGCTTGGGAGGGGTGGAGCGCCATATTCATGTGTGCTGGGGAGGGGGGGAGCACCATATTCATGTGTGCTGGGGGGGGGGGGAGCGCCATATTCATGTGTGCTGGGGAATGGGGGAGCACCATATTCATGTGTGCTGAGGAATGGGGGAGCACCATATTCATGTGTGCTGGGGAGGGGGGGAGCACCATATTCATGTGTGCTGGGGGGGGGGGGGAGAGCGCCATATTCATGTGTGCTGGGGAATGGGGGAGCACCATATTCATGTGTGCTGGGGGGGGGGGGGGAGCGCCATATTCATGTGTGCTGGGGAATGGGGGAGCACCATATTCATGTGTGCTGGGGAATGGGGGAGCACCATATTCATGTGTGCTGGGGAATGGGGGAGCACCATATTCATGTGTGCTGGGGAATGGGGGAGCACCATATTCATGTGTGCTGGGGAGGGGGGGAGCACCATATTCATGTGTGCTTGGAAGGGGGGAGCACCATATTCATGTGTGCTGGGGGGGGGGAGCACCATATTCATGTGTGCTGGGGAGGGGGGGAGCACCATATTCATGTGTGCTGGGGAGGGGGGGAGCACCATATTCATGTGTGCTGGGGAGGGGTGGAGCACCATATTCATGTGTGCTTGGGAGGGGTGGAGCGCCATATTCATGTGTGCTGGGGAATGGGGGAGCACCATATTCATGTGTGCTGGGGAATGGGGGAGCACCATATTAATGTGTGCTTGGGAGGGGTGGAGCGCCATATTCATGTGTGCTGGGGAATGGGGGAGCACCATATTCATGTGTGCTGGGGAATGGGGGAGCACCATATTCATGTGTGCTTGGGAGGGGTGGAGCACCATATTCATGTGTGCTTGGGAGGGGTGGAGCGCCATATTCATGTGTGCTGGGGAATGGGGGAGCACCATATTCATGTGTGCTGGGGAATGGGGGAGCACCATATTCATGTGTGCTGGGGAGGGGAGGAGCACCATATTCATGTGTGCTTGGGAGGGGTGGAGCACCATATTCATGTGTGCTTGGGAGGGGTGGAGCGCCATATTCATGTGTGCTTGGGAGGGGTGGAGCGCCATATTCATGTGTGCTGGGGAGGGGGGGAGCACCATATTCATGTGTGCTGGGGGGGGGGGGGGGAGCGCCATATTCATGTGTGCTGGGGAATGGGGGAGCACCATATTCATGTGTGCTGAGGAATGGGGGAGCACCATATTCATGTGTGCTGGGGAGGGGGGGAGCACCATATTCATGTGTGCTGGGGGGGGGGAGAGCGCCATATTCATGTGTGCTGGGGAATGGGGGAGCACCATATTCATGTGTGCTGGGGGGGGGGGGGGGGAGCGCCATATTCATGTGTGCTGGGGAATGGGGGAGCACCATATTCATGTGTGCTGGGGAATGGGGGAGCACCATATTCATGTGTGCTGGGGAATGGGGGAGCACCATATTCATGTGTGCTGGGGAATGGGGGAGCACCATATTCATGTGTGCTGGGGAGGGGGGGAGCACCATATTCATGTGTGCTTGGAAGGGGGGAGCACCATATTCATGTGTGCTGGGGGGGGGAGCACCATATTCATGTGTGCTGGGGAGGGGGGGAGCACCATATTCATGTGTGCTGGGGAGGGGGGGAGCACCATATTCATGTGTGCTGGGGAGGGGTGGAGCACCATATTCATGTGTGCTTGGGAGGGGTGGAGCGCCATATTCATGTGTGCTGGGGAATGGGGGAGCACCATATTCATGTGTGCTGGGGAATGGGGGAGCACCATATTCATGTGTGCTTGGGAGGGGTGGAGCGCCATATTCATGTGTGCTTGGGAGGGGTGGAGCACCATATTCATGTGTGCTTGGGAGGGGTGGAGCGCCATATTCATGTGTGCTGGGGAGGGGGGGAGCACCATATTCATGTGTGCTGGGGAGGGGGAGAGCACCATATTCATGTGTGCTGGGGGGGGGGGGGGAGCGCCATATTCATGTGTGCTGGGGAAGGGGTGTGGGGGGAGTGCCATATTCATGTGTGCTAGGGAGGGGGGTGTCATATTAATGTGTGCTGGGTGTGGCAAATTAAGTGTGTGCTGTGGGTGGGGTAGGGGGCAGAAGTGGCATAGTAACAGTGTGTGCTGTAGGTTGGGTTTTCTGCTTTGAAAACCCAGCAGTGGGAGGAAAGAAAAAGGGAAAGAGGGTGCAGGGTAGTGTCAGTGTCGTGTGTGTGGGGTGCAGGGTAGCAGCGGTAGTCTGCGAGGGGGGGGGGGGCAGGATAGCAGCAGTAGTGTGTCTGAGGAGAGGGGAGCTGGGTAGCGGCGGTTGTAATGTAGGGTTTGTAGGGAGAGAGGGTGCAGGGTAGCAGCGGAAGTGTAATGTAGTGTGTGAGGGGAGCTGGGTAGCAGTGGTAGTGTAATGTAGTGTGTGAGGGGAGCTGGGTAGCAGTGGTAGTGTAATGTAGTGTGTGTAAGGAGAGAGGGTGCAGGGTAGCAGGGGTAGTGTGTGAGGGGAGCTGGGTAGCAGTGGTAGTGTAATGTAGTGTGTGTAAGGAGAGAGGGTACAGGGTAGCAGGGGTAGTGTGTGAGGGGAGCTGGGTAGCAGTGGTAGTGTAATGTAGTGTGTGTAAGGAGAGAGGGTGCAGGGTAGCAGGGGTAGTGTGTGAGGGGAGCTGGGGAGCAGTGGTAGTGTAATGTAGTGTGTGTAGGGAGAGAGGGTGCAGGGTAGCAGCGGTAGTATAATGTAGGGCGAGAGGGTGCAGGGTAGCAGCGGAAGTATAATGTAGGGCGAGAGGGTGCAGGGTAGCAGCGGAAGTATAATGTAGGGCGAGAGGATGCAGGGTAGCAGCAGAAGTATAATGTAGTGTGTGTGGGGAAAGGGGGTGCAGGGTAGTGTAACGTAGTGTGTGTAGGGAGAGAGGGTGAAGGGTAGCAGCGGTAATGTAATGTGTGTGATTGGCTGGTACTTTATCACCCTATGGGGGGTATTCAAATAGTGCCGAATTTTCCGACAGCCAGAAAATCAGCGCTTTTTGCTCGTTTTTAAGTCTTATTTACATTCAACCTATTCAATTAAAGTACTGATTTTTTGACTGTCAAAATTTTTTGTAACTGTCGGTAAACACATGGATTGGCGAATTACTCGCAGATACACGTGTTTTTGTCGAAAACGTGTCCGTTTTCGACTATTTTCTGCAGATGCAGGTTCGCCTTTTTAAAAAGTTGATCTGCACTAGTGGAAATGTGGTAGAAAACGGGTAGCATTGAATAGTTATGTCTGAATTTTTCAGCTAGCAGAAAAATAAGGACATAATTGAATACCCCCCTTGCTCTGACGTCCTAGTGGATGCTGGGGACTCCGTAAGGACCATGGGGAATAGACGGGCTCCGCAGGAGACTGGGCACTCTAAAGAAAGATTTAGGACTATCTGGTGTGCACTGGCTCCTCCCCCTATGACCCTCCTCCAAGCCTCAGTTAGATCTCTGTGCCCGGCCGAGCTGGATGCACACTAGGGGCTCTCCTGAGCTCCTAGGAAGAAAGTATATGTTAGGTTTTTTTATTTTCAGTGAGACCTGCTGGCAACAGGCTCACTGCATCGAGGGACTAAGGGGAGAAGAAGCGAACCTACCTAAGTGGTGGTAGCTTGGGCTTCTTAGGCTACTGGACACCATTAGCTCCAGAGGGATCGAACACAGGACCCGACCTCGTCGTCCGTTCCCGGAGCCGCGTTGCCGTCTCCCTTACAGAGCCAGAAGCAAGAAGGTGGTCCGGAAAATCGGCGGCTGAAGACTTCTGTCTTCTCCAAGGTAGCGCACAGCACTGCAGCTGTGCACCATTGCTCCTCATGCACACCACACACTTCGGTCACTGATGGGTGCAGGGCGCTGGGGGGGGGGGCACCCTGAGCAGCAATACTGACACCTTGGCTGGCAAACTGGCACCATATATAGCCCCAGAGGCTATATAGGTGCTTTTTAACCCCTGCCAGAATCCATAAAAATGCGGGAGAAAAGTCAGCGAAAAAGGGGCGGAGCTATCTCCCTCAGCACACTGGCGCCATTTTCCCTCACAGCTCCGCTGGAGGGAAGCTCCCTGGCTCTCCCCTGCAGTCAATACACTACAGCAAGGGTTAAAAAGAGAGGGGGGGCACAATTTAGGCACAGTATACAATATATATATAGGCAGCTATAAGGGAAAACACTCTTTATAGGTGATATCCCTGTGATATATAGCGCCCTGGTGTGTGCTGGCATACTCTCCCTCTGTCTCCCCAAAGGGCTTTGTGGGGTCCTGTCCTCTGTCAGAGCATTCCCTGTGTGTGTGCTGTGTGTCGGTACGGCTGTGTCGACATGTATGAGGAGGATAATGATGTGGAGGCGGAGCGAATGCCTGTAAATGTGATGTCACCCCCCTGCGGGGTCGACACCGGAGTGGTTGGACTTATGGAAGGATTACGTGAAAGTGTCAACTCCTTACACAAAAGGTTTGACGACATACAGATGTAGCCACCTTTATCTTGACTGTTTCTCCGCCGAGACGGGCGTTTAGCCACGCTAAGGCGATAGCTGAGTTTAATCACAGGCAGGCGCGTTGAGACGATCTAGATACTCATCATGCATTACACATCTCCACCACTGTGTGGCTAATGCTCCACTAATCCAGTACTTTCGATCGTACAGTATAGCGGCGGATTGATCTACAGCTCTGGCAATACTGTAGGCGTAACGGGAGGCGGTGGAAAAAGTATGGAGTACTGTACAGTACTGTATGTGTATGGAGACGCAACTACAGTAATTGTGTAAAAGGAAGAATGTACAGTACAATGTATAAACACCGTGCTTTTAAAATATATGAGCGTCTGAGTTCGCTAATGCATAATGGGAATGGAGGACTAGCAGAAGGCGGAGGAAAACACCGTGCTTTACAAATGCGAGCGTCCGAGTCCTCTAAGGCATAAACCAACAGCAATGGGGCGGGGGCCGGGCGCTGTTTGCAGTACTTTCACACATGAAATTGGAAATCTCTCATGAGGCGTCGTGGGCTAGGGGTGAAGGCTCCCAACTCCCTCGCTGGGGGTCCAGGGTTCGAGACCTGATGTGCTTTCTTTTTTTTTTTTTTTTTTTTTTTCTGTAATAATGCACTGTATTATTTTATTTACATTGTAAGACAGTCAATGGAAGGATGCACACAGGTTTCACATAAATCAAAGTACATCTGCAGGAGCGATTCTTTACGCTAAATGCACCCAAACAGCGTGAATGAAATGAGTGTATTCTGACGCTACCAACTAAGCAAAACAGTACTGTAGATCTTCAGCGTTTGTGTATTGCACAGGACCTGAATTTCCTCCCTGTGCAGGCCCCCAGGGGGGAAGGGCGATGGGGGTAGGGGGGAGACGATGGAAAATACTGTGCCTTTGAAATGCAATTACATGAGCGTCCGAGTACACTACGGCATACTGTAAACCAACACCAATGGGAAGGAAGTGCCAACCTTATTTTTAATGTGTTCCCGTGACATTCACTTTAACATTTTTTTTTTTCTCTCCAATACAGTACATCCAATGGAAGGATGCACACAGGTTTCACATAAATCAAAGTACATCTGCAGGAGCGATTCTTTACGCTAAATGCAACCTACAGTACGGTACTGTAAGTGAGCAAAACAGTACTACAGTGGGCGTTTGTGTATTGCACATGACCTGCATTCCCTCCCTGTCTACTGCATGATCTGTGCAGGCTCCCATGGGGGAAGGGCAACAGGCTAGCAGGAGGCGGAGGAAAACACCGTGCTTTACAAATGCGAGCGTCCGAGTCCTCTAAGGCATAAACCAACAGCAATGGGGCGGGGGCCGGGCGCTGTTTGCAGTACTTTCACACATGAAATTGGAAATCTCTCATGAGGCGTCGTGGGCTAGGGGTGAAGGCTCCCACCTCCCTCGCTGGGGGTCCAGGGTTCGAGACATGATGTGCTTTCTTTCTTTTTTTTTTTTTTTTTTTCTGTAATAATGCACTGTATTATTTTATTTACATTGTAAGACAGTCAATGGAAGGATGCACACAGGTTTCACATAAATCAAAGTACATCTGCAGGAGCGATTCTTTACGCTAAATGCACCCAAACAGCGTGAATGAAATGAGTGTATTCTGACGCTACCAACTAAGCAAAACAGTACTGTAGATCTTCAGCGTTTGTGTATTGCACAGGACCTGAATTTCCTCCCTGTGCAGGCCCCCAGGGGGGAAGGGCGATGGGGGTAGGGGGGAGACGATGGAAAATACTGTGCCTTTGAAATGCAATTACATGAGCGTCCGAGTACACTACGGCATACTGTAAACCAACACCAATGGGAAGGAAGTGACAACCTTATTTTTAATGTGTTCCCGTGACATTCACTTTAACATTTTTTGTTTTCTCTCCAATACAGTACATCCAATGGAAGGATGCACACAGGTTTCACATAAATCAAAGTACATCTGCAGGAGCGATTCTTTACGCTAAATGCAACCTACAGTACGGTACTGTAAGTGAGCAAAACAGTACTACAGTGGGCGTTTGTGTATTGCACATGACCTGCATTCCCTCCCTGTCTACTGCATGATCTGTGCAGGCTCCCATGGGGGAAGGGCAACAGGCTAGCAGGAGGCGGAGGAAAACACCGTGCTTTACAAATGCGAGCGTCCGAGTCCTCTAAGGCATAAACCAACAGCAATGGGGCGGGGGCCGGGCGCTGTTTGCAGTACTTTCACACATGAAATTGGAAATCTCTCATGAGGCGTCGTGGGCTAGGGGTGAAGGCTCCCACCTCCCTCGCTGGGGGTCCAGGGTTCGAGACATGATGTGCTTTCTTTCTTTTTTTTTTTTTTTTCTGTAATAATGCACTGTATTATTTTATTTACATTGTAAGACAGTCAATGGAAGGATGCACACAGGTTTCACATAAATCAAAGTACATCTGCAGGAGCGATTCTTTACGCTAAATGCACCCAAACAGCGTGAATGAAATGAGTGTATTCTGACGCTACCAACTAAGCAAAACAGTACTGTAGATCTTCAGCGTTTGTGTATTGCACAGGACCTGAATTTCCTCCCTGTGCAGGCCCCCAGGGGGGAAGGGCGATGGGGGTAGGGGGGAGACGATGGAAAATACTGTGCCTTTGAAATGCAATTACATGAGCGTCCGAGTACACTACGGCATACTGTAAACCAACACCAATGGGAAGGAAGTGCCAACCTTATTTTTAATGTGTTCCCGTGACATTCACTTTAACATTTTTTTTTTCTCTCCAATACAGTACATCCAATGGAAGGATGCACACAGGTTTCACATAAATCAAAGTACATCTGCAGGAGCGATTCTTTACGCTAAATGCAACCTACAGTACGGTACTGTAAGTGAGCAAAACAGTACTACAGTGGGCGTTTGTGTATTGCACATGACCTGCATTCCCTCCCTGTCTACTGCATGATCTGTGCAGGCTCCCATGGGGGAAGGGCAACAGGCTAGCAGGAGGCGGAGGAAAACACCGTGCTTTACAAATGCGAGCGTCCGAGTCCTCTAAGGCATAAACCAACAGCAATGGGGCGGGGGCCGGGCGCTGTTTGCAGTACTTTCACACATGAAATTGGAAATCTCTCATGAGGCGTCGTGGGCTAGGGGTGAAGGCTCCCACCTCCCTCGCTGGGGGTCCAGGGTTTGAGACATGATGTGCTTTCTTTCTTTTTTTTTTTTTTTTTTTCTGTAATAATGCACTGTATTATTTTATTTACATTGTAAGACAGTCAATGGAAGGATGCACACAGGTTTCACATAAATCAAAGTACATCTTCAGGAGCGATTCTTTACGCTAAATGCACCCAAACAGCGTGAATGAAATGAGTGTATTCTGACGCTACCAACTAAGCAAAACAGTACTGTAGATCTTCAGCGTTTGTGTATTGCACAGGACCTGAATTTCCTCCCTGTGCAGGCCCCCAGGGGGGAAGGGCGATGGGGGTAGGGGGGAGACGATGGAAAATACTGTGCCTTTGAAATGCAATTACATGAGCGTCCGAGTACACTACGGCATACTGTAAACCAACACCAATGGGAAGGAAGTGCCAACCTTATTTTTAATGTGTTCCCGTGACATTCACTTTAACATTTTTTTTTTCTCTCCAATACAGTACATCCAATGGAAGGATGCACACAGGTTTCACATAAATCAAAGTACATCTGCAGGAGCGATTCTTTACGCTAAATGCAACCTACAGTACGGTACTGTAAGTGAGCAAAACAGTACTACAGTGGGCGTTTGTGTATTGCACATGACCTGCATTCCCTCCCTGTCTACTGCATGATCTGTGCAGGCTCCCATGGGGGAAGGGCAACAGGCTAGCAGGAGGCGGAGGAAAACACCGTGCTTTACAAATGCGAGCGTCCGAGTCCTCTAAGGCATAAACCAACAGCAATGGGGCGGGGGCCGGGCGCTGTTTGCAGTACTTTCACACATGAAATTGGAAATCTCTCATGAGGCGTCGTGGGCTAGGGGTGAAGGCTCCCACCTCCCTCGCTGGGGGTCCAGGGTTCGAGACATGATGTGCTTTCTTTCTTTTTTTTTTTTTTTTTTCTTTAATAATGCACTGTATTATTTTATTTACATTGTAAGACAGTCAATGGAAGGATGCACACAGGTTTCACATAAATCAAAGTACATCTGCAGGAGCGATTCTTTACGCTAAATGCACCCAAACAGCGTGAATGAAATGAGTGTATTCTGACGCTACCAACTAAGCAAAACAGTACTGTAGATCTTCAGCGTTTGTGTATTGCACAGGACCTGAATTTCCTACCTGTGCAGGCCCCCAGGGGGGAAGGGCGATGGGGGTAGGGGGGAGACGATGGAAAATACTGTGCCTTTGAAATGCAATTACATGAGCGTCCGAGTACACTACGGCATACTGTAAACCAACACCAATGGGAAGGAAGTGCCAACCTTATTTTTAATGT
This sequence comes from Pseudophryne corroboree, assembly GCF_028390025.1. Taxonomy (NCBI): domain Eukaryota; kingdom Metazoa; phylum Chordata; class Amphibia; order Anura; family Myobatrachidae; genus Pseudophryne; species Pseudophryne corroboree. Next base: position 417,218,652 of record NC_086452.1, on the reverse strand, counting down.
GTTCCCGTGACATTCACTTTAACATTTTCTTGTTTTCTCTCCAATACAGTACATCCAATGGAAGGATGCACACAGGTTTCACATAAATCAAAGTACATCTGCAGGAGCGATTCTTTACGCTAAATGCACCCAAACAGCGTGAATGAAATGAGTGTATTCTGACGCTACCAACTAAGCAAAACAGTACTGTAGATCTTCAGCGTTTGTGCATTGCACAGGACCTGAATTTCCTCCCTGTGCAGGCCCCCAGGGGGGAAGGGCGATGGGGGTAGGGGGGAGACGATGGAAAATACTGTGCCTTTGAAATGCAATTACATGAGCGTCCGAGTACACTACGGCATACTGTAAACCAACACCAATGGGAAGGAAGTGCCAACCTTATTTTTAATGTGTTCCCGTGACATTCACTTTAACATTTTTTTTTTCTCTCCAATACAGTACATCCAATGGAAGGATGCACACAGGTTTCACATAAATCAAAGTACATCTGCAGGAGCGATTCTTTACGCTAAATGCACCTAAACAGCGGGAATGAAATGAGTGTATTCTGACGGACTGTGCATCTTCGGTATTTGTGTATAGCATAAGACCTGTGAAGGCTCCCAGGAGGGAAGGGCGTAGGGCAAGACAGTGGAAAATACTGTGGTCAAAGAAAGGGCATATTTAAAACTAATGGAAACTGTCACAAAGTACAGTAACTACAGTACTGTACGTTGAATGCCTGGAACGCACGACGTCTGAGACGCACGACGTCTGAGGCGCACGACGTCTGAGACGCTCATTGAGCATAAGGACGGTCATGGCTGCTGTACGGGACCGTCCCTATGCTCTGGGTGAGCTGCGTCTCCTCGTTCGCTGGCGGGACAGAACTCTCGCCAGCAACGAGGAGAAGGTGAGAGCATATAGGAGGGCAAGTAGGGCTATCCTCCGGACCTACAACCGGAGGAGAACGGTGAGGTCTCTCCAGAGGAGATGGAGTGACCTCGTGAGGAGGACCCCACGACGCCTGCAGGCCATAAGGGATTGTAAGTACAGTACATTACTGTAGATTACTGTACTTTAAGTTACTGTAGTTACAGGTACAGTACATTATAGCAGGGGCTGCTGTAGCAGCAGGTATCCGGTCTATACAGCACTGTACAGTATTTGTGGTAAACAAATGGTTAAACAAGGACCAAACATTAACCCGGGTCAAAAGGTCAATTTGTTTTTTTGCGTCGACCTAGATGGTGCGGCTTTTGAAATTGGTTGACACCAGTTACTGTAGGTTGACATGGTCGTTAAGTTGACATGGAAAAAGATCGACATGCGTTTTACAAAAACAATTGTTATTTTTTTAAACTTGTGTATATACAGTAGTTCTTTACAATCCACGTGGTCTACGATTGTGCAGTGTACAGTATCATGCAGTGTACAGTATATGCAATGTATCACAGTGTATCGTGCTGCGTAATTGCAGCGTGTCATGCAGTGTACATTCAGTATATGGTATTGTGCAGTGAGTGTAATGCATAGTGAATCACATCGTGCAGCAGAGCCGGCCTTAGGCATAGGCAAACTACAGTAGGCAAATGCCTAGGGCATTTGCTATGCTTAGGGGCACCAGCAGCTTCTGCTGATTAAAATGATATGCGGCATGCCTATATTTTGCGTGACTGCGGCTGTATCTGTATCTGGCTAGGGCCAGCACTGTCGTGCAGTGTACTGTATACACATGTGGTAATTGCAGTTTTTTGTGTAGTGTACATTGGCCCTCATTCCGAGTTGTTCGCTCGGTATTTTTCATCGCATCGCAGTGAAAATCCGCTTAGTACGCATGCGCAATGTTCGCACTGCGACTGCGCCAAGTAACTTTACTATGAAGAAAGTAATTTTACTCACGGCTTTTTCTTCGCTCCGGCGATCGTAATGTGATTGACAGGAAATGGGTGTTACTGGGCGGAAACACGGCGTTTCAGGGGCGTGTGGCTGAAAACGCTACCGTTTCCGGAAAAAACGCAGGAGTGGCCGGGGAAACGGTGGGAGTGCCTGGGCGAACGCTGGGTGTGTTTGTGACGTCAACCAGGAACGACAAGCACTGAAATGATCGCACAGGCAGAGTAAGTCTGGAGCTACTCAGAAACTGCTAAGTAGTTAGTAATCGCAATATTGCGAATACATCGGTCGCAATTTTAAGAAGCTAAGATTCACTCCCAGTAGGCGGCGGCTTAGCGTGTGTAACTCTGCTAAATTCGCCTTGCGACCGATCAACTCGGAATGAGGGCCATTGTATCATATTTTGCAGGGAAATGTGCAGTGTAATGTGCAGTTTGTCATATCACGCAGTGCATACACTATGCAGTCGTGCAGTGCATTGTGTGGTTTAATTGCAGTGTGTCGTGCAGTGTGCAGAAATTTGTGTTTCAGATAGTACAGTATTCTAAGGGATGTTACTTTGGCAGAAATTATTCTAAGGGATGTTACAGTGGCCTAATGTGTTCTGACGTGCATTACTCTTGCATAATGTGTTATAAGGTTCATGACTGTGGCAGATCTCTACTTTGTGACGTAATGTGGATATACTACTGCACTACTGTGACGTACAGTACAGTAACGTGAATAAGGTGCTCTACTGTGTGACACAACGTGAATCAAGGACAGTACTGTGACGTGAATACGGTGCTCTACTGTGTGACACAACGTGAATCAAGGACAGTACTGTGACGTGAATACGGTGCTCTACTGTGTGACACAACGTGAATCAAGGACAGTACTGTGACGTGAATAAACTGCACTACTGTGACATGACGTGAATAAGATGAATTCAGGTGAGTACTGCATCATCTGTCATGAAATCAATTTGTAATGTAATGAACAGTACTGAGATGGTTAAGGGTGGGAGGGCTGCATGCTGATGTGTGTCATAATGTTTATAAGGGCAATGCTTATGTGTGTTACAATGTCTATAAAGGTAGTGTTCTGTCTAATACCCTGGACCTACTGTACTGTAGCGATACTGTAAGTGTACTGTATGTCACATTTAGAAATGTGCCCCTTAAGTTTTGAAGACAGTACAGTACACTATGCCCTCCTGAGTGATTAGGTGCAGGGTACTAGAATGAACAATTCCATTTATTGTGATGTCATAAAGATGCTGTCAATGTTGAATTTCATTGGCTGTACAGTATGCTGCCATTATACTGTGTATATATATATTTTTACAGGGCTGGTAGCACGACGTCACAGGAGGCGGGACAGGCGCCGCCAAGCTGGTAAGTATTGTCAAATACAGTAGTGTACAGTACATAGTGATTTCTATAGTCCCAACCCCCTGTCCTGACCATCACAGATAACTCGCTGCAATCCGTTAATGTTAAGAATGTCTGTTTACAAAACTAAATGTAAATATTAAACACAAAGTATAAATAACATTGTAGATAGCTGAATACCCGTGCTTCGCTACGGGATGAGGATGGTAAATTCCAGTGATAGTTGTTTGTTAATTTACGTTTGTTGGCGATCTAGTATATAGTACTGTATACTTTAAGCATACTGTATCTTGCTTCTCTGATGCAGATTGTTTATTGGCCGGACCCCTTTTTGGTCCTGGATACTGTACAGTACATGTTTCAAATTGACAGCTTCACTTACAGTACTGTTATTTTTTTTCCCACAGTACCACCACCACCACCACCACCACCACCACCACCACCTGCTGCGCTGCCAGGTATTGTGTAACGAGAATTCTGGTGCTACTGTCATCGTTGTTACACTACTGTACATGTGTCCTGGATACTGTACAGTACATGTTTCCAATTGACAGCTTCACTTACAGTACTGTTATTTTTTTTCCCACAGTACCAACACCACCACCACCACCACCACCACCTGCTGCGCTGCCAGGTATTGTGTAACGAGAATTCTGGTGTGACTGTCATCGTTACACTACTGTACATGTGTCCTGGATACTGTACAGTACATGTTTCCAATTGACAGCTTCACTTACAGTATTGTTATTTTTTTTCCCACAGTACCAACACCACCACCACCACCACCACCACCTGCTGCGCTGCCAGGTATTGTGTAACGAGAATTCTGGTGTGACTGTCATCGTTACACTACTGTACATGTGTCCTGGATACTGTACAGTACATGTTTCCAATTGACAGCTTCACTTACAGTACTGTTATTTTTTTTCCCACAGTACCAACAACACCACCACCACCACCACCACCACCACCTGCTGCGCTGCCAGGTATTGTGTAACGAGAATTCTGGTGTTACTGTCATCGTTGTTACACTACTGTACATGTGTCCTGGATACTGTACAGTACATGTTTCCAATTGACAGCTTCACTTACAGTACTGTTATTTTTTTTCCCACAGTACCAACACCACCACCACCACCACCTGCTGCGCTGCCAGGTATTGTGTAACGAGAATTCTGGTGCTACTGTCATCGTTACACTACTGTACTTGTGTCCTGGATACTGTACAGTACATGTTTCCAATTGACAGCTTCACTTACAGTACTGTTATTTTTTTTCCCACAGTACCAACACCACCACCACCACCTGCTGCGCTGCCAGGTATTGTGTAACGAGAATTCTGGTGTGACTGTCATCGTTACACTACTGTACATGTGTCCTGGATACTGTACAGTACATGTTTCCAATTGACAGCTTCACTTACAGTACTGTTATTTTTTTTCCCACAGTACCACCACCACCACCACCACCACCACCACCACCTGCTGCGCTGCCAGGTATTGTGTATCGAGAATTATGGTGCTACTGTCATCGTTGTTACACTACTGTACATGTGTCCTGGATACTGTACAGTACATGTTTCCAATTGACAGCTTCACTTACAGTACTGTTATTTTTTTTCCCACAGTACCAACACCACCACCACCACCTGCTGCGCTGCCAGGTATTGTGTAACGAGAATTCTGGTGTGACTGTCATCGTTACACTACTGTACATGTGTCCTGGATACTGTACAGTACATGTTTCCAATTGACAGCTTCACTTACAGTACTGTTATTTTTTTTCCCACAGTACCAACACCACCACCACCACCGCCGACACCATCCGAGAGCTCCGGAAGTGGTAATAATTACTTTTTGTTACAGACACACTAGTTTCCTACAGTATTACTGTAATTTTTGTATTTTACAATACTTGTCATCTTTTACACACAGACCGCCTCGTAATTGATACAGAGGCGGAGGAGGAGCTCATTTACATTGAGTCGGGGGAGGAAGAGGAGCCAGATTATAGTAAGTACAGTAGGATTTTCTCAAGCCCATTCTTAAAAGTATTGACCAAGTCCACTTTTATTACTTTTCAGGCAGGGAATTCCAAACATGTACTGTACAGTATTTCCCTCACTGTGAAGACCCCTTTTCGCCTCTGTGCGAAATCGCCTCTACTTCAACAAGAGTTACTGTGCACGTGTCCTCTGTGTCCATCTTATCAAAAACAGTTCCTGTGTATTGTCCCCTTACTGTATACAGTATATTTGTAAAGGTTAATCATGTCCCCTCTTAATCTCCTCTTTTCCAATGTAAACATGCCTAGCCTGCCTTTCCTTGTATTCCATCTTCTCAATCCACTTCATCACTTTGGTCGCCCGCCTCTAAACCTTTTGTAGTTCCACGATATCCATTTTGTATTATGGTGCCCAAAATTGTGCATCCTACCCACCCTCCACTAGCCTAACCCTCCAATCATACTCTGAATCCACACTCTGCATTCTGAATGTCGGGATCCAGACAGCAGGTCTTTTAAATACAGTACTGTATGTCCCCTACCACTGGACAGTCATTCTGCTCCTACTGTATTATGAATATATCTCTGCCTCCTGTAGCACTGTACTACTGTGCAATTTTGTAGTAACTGTACTCTACTGTATTTTGTTTATAATATTTTTTTATTTTCAACTCAGTAATTATTGACAGTGAGGATGAAGATAAAAAACCCTCTCCCCAACTTGGTAAGTAAACTGCAGTATTGTACTGTACTGTACATTGTGTTAAACCAATGGGTTGGGTTTGCGTGACCAGCAGTCAGGATTCTAGCGGTCAGGTGACCGACAGTGGCATCCTGATTGCAGCAATCCCAACAGGGTGAGGTACGGTATCCTAACCCTCCTCCACTACCCCCTGATTCTGGCCTCGACATTCTCGTCTCTGTGTGCGAAATCTACTCTCCTCCTCCAATTCCTGACTGAATTTTTGCTTTACTGTATTCAACACAGAATACAAAAGTATATTTCATGGAATTTTTGCTTTCACAGGCCCTACACTGTCACAGGCGGTGGCGGAGGAGGAGGACCAGGACTCTATGTCCATCACCTCACTGCACCCATTAAGTAAGTCCAGTCCGGTACATCTTGCCTCTGTAGAGCCAGTTTGAGCAAGGAGAGATTGATTGCTTCTTTTTTTGGTGGGGGCCCAAACCAACCAGTCATTTCAGCCACAGTCGTGTGGCAGACCCTGTTTATATAACATAAGGGTGGTTGGGAGGGCCCAATCACAATTCCATCTTGCACCTCTTTTTTTATTTATTTATCTTTGCATCATGTGATGTTTGGGGAAAATTGTTATAAGTGACATCCTGTCTGCCACTGCACTGCCACTCCTAAATGGGCCAGGTGTTTGTGCCGGCCACTTGGGTCGCTTAGCTTAGTCATCCAGTGACCTCGGTGAAAATTTTAGGACTACAAATAATATTGTGAGGTGTTCAGAATAGACTGGAAATGAGTGGAAATTATGGTCATTGAGGTTAATAACACTATACAGTAGGATCAAAAATACCCCCAAATTCTACGATTTAAGCTGTTTTTGAGAGGTTTTTGAAAAAAAGCACCAGGATCCAAAACAAGTCCGAATCCAAAAGCAAAACACAAAACCCGAAAAATTTCCGGTGCACATCTCTAGTTTTAATAAAGTCCAGGAGGGAAACATTCTCCTAATGAAGACACTGCAAGCAATAGGACACGAGGAAGTGCACGGAGACTGGAGGGGGGCGAGGTTCAGGGGGAATTTTAAGAAAAATTACTTCACAGAAAGTGCAGTGGACAAGTGGAATAGCCTCCCATCAGAGGTGATAGAGCCTAAAACAGTAGAGCTACAGTATTTAAACATGCATGGAAGAGACATACATAAGGATATCCTTACAAAGAAATAAGGATCAAATAAGGTTTGATGTAAAAAAAAGGTTAAAAAAAAGAGGCAGATTAGATGGGCAAAGTGGTTCTTACAGTATTTGTCATCAAATTCTATGTTTCTGTATGCAGACCCTCCAACATGACCCGCCGCACTGCTCTGTTTCTAGACTTCCCTCTTAATTTATGATTTCCATCACCTGTGTTGAACTAGTTATATGATAAGAAAGCTGTTTCTTCACAGGTGATGGCAATAATAAATTAAGAGGGAAGTCCAGAACCAGAGCATTTTGTACCTAGTGGGGCGGGTCATGTTGGAGGGTATGTGTATTTCCTGGAATGAACCTTTTTTTTTTTCACATTAATGTTTTTTTTCACAGGCCCTACACTGGAACAGGCCACGGAGGAGGAGGAGGATGATGATGATGATGATGCTGCTGCATTTAGTGGTAAGAATTATTACTGACATTGATCTGATGCCATCAGAGTAGCACTTTTCATCAGATTTTTCTGGCAAATGCGTAGAAATCGGATGAAAATTGTTTTTGTTTGAACTGGTGATATTGCCCATACAGTAGCAACCGATCACATCCCACATTAACATTTACAGTATCTAGTTACACTTACAGACGATAATACAGTACAGTAGGTAATATTTGATTGGTTGCTACTGTATGGACAACATCCTGTTCTAAAAAAAACACCCATCTTACTCAATTTCTCTCTCTCTCTCTCTCTCTCTCTCTCTCTCACCCCTTGTCACTGTCTCTCCATTCATCTCTCTAGATACTGTCAGTGATGAATTTCCCATTAGGCACGAGAGGCACGTACTGTACCTAGTGGCGGCATCTGTTTGGGGGCCTCAGTTGGATGCTTACAGTATGCTAATACTGTCATCCCAAAAATTACCACTACAGTAACTGCTAAATATTTTAAGTGTACTGTACAATATGCACATACAGTACTGTACAGTATACATAATTCAAAAGAAAAAAGAGTTGCTACCTTATTCTAGTCATAATCACCGGCATACGGGTCACTCACAAATTTTCTGATGGTCTCGGTGGGGTCCCTTGGAATCACCATGCCTGTCACAAGCATACCTTTTTTTACCCACCTGACACTGGGCCTGGACACTAGTGTACTATTACTATACTTTTTACTGTATACTGTATCTTATAATATTCTTCTCTTTTACCCACAGACGACGAGCCAGAATACATTTTTGGTAAATATACTGTACAGTAGCAATAGTTGGTACTGTAATTACAGTATTTTTTTTCTCCAACATTATTTTAAGTCAAACTGATATGACTAACTGTATTTTATCTTTTTACAGTCCGTCGCCAACCAGTGGAGGAGACACCTGGTAATAAAATATAAATACATAATGCACTGTACTGTATTCTAACTTACTGTAACATGTATAACACTGAGCTGATCATCTTCACACCCTCTGACATAACCTTACAGTACTACTGTACTTTCTCTCTTTTTTCACCCTCTTCACTCCACAAATGCATGCTGCCTTTCCTGACTACTGATATAATAGTGTGCAGAGCGTAGCGAGGCACCGTGCCCACCGCATGGCGAGCGAAGCAAGCATAACGAGAATAAGAGACACTATTGCATGATATGTTGTGAATAAAGTTGCAGTACTGTGTGGCGTCATTTCAGATTGGGGAATTACTGTGTGGCCATGCCCCTTCCCAGCAAGAACATGCACCGTTTTGGGATGCACACCGAATGTGCACACTGTTGCTATTTTAAACATACAGTAGGTTGGAGGAGCACCAAAATGAGGACTGCTATGGTTGAGGGGTGATGGTGCTGGGAAAGGGGTACAGGATCAGAGGCGGAAATAGCGTCTGTGCAAGGGGGCAGCATCCAAAAACTTGACTAGGGAATCATATTATTTATGGCTGGCTCTGAGTACAGTCCACTATTATTGATAGTACTCCCTACAACACCACCTACAGTACTGTAACCCTCTTTTTTCTGAAGCGGTCATGAAATGTCATGACTGCTAATACATACAGTAAATGTCTACAGTATTTGTACTGTGGTGTTTTATTCCTTTGACAATTTGTTTATGACCTATTGAAGCTAAACTCTTGTACAGTACTTTATATTTTGAATACCAGCAATACAGTATAATACTGTACCTACAGTATACAGTAATAATTGTATAGTATTTGAATGTGACTAAATGTTTTTTTTTCTCCAATATAGTGCCAATGATTTATGGGGGCCCCAGACAGGGGCAAGATAGGTGGGCTGGCCCAGAAGCGGGCAGGCAGCAGCCCACTTATACAAGAGGTAAACTAAAGCAATGTTTAAATTACCTCGACAGCATACAGTAGTGTTTGATTTACTGTACTGACAATACAGTACTGTACATTGTAAATAACAAGATTGTCTAATATAGAGTAAAGTACTGTATTGCCATTACTACACTGTAAAGTATTCAGTATTTGTTTTGTAATACTGTCCTTTTTTTCCCACAGAACAGTTGCAGCGTGCCGTTCTGCTCCTGCGGGTGGTGGTCCACCTCTTAGTGGACCACTTTTTTAATTTGTTATTAAGATCATTTTAAATTTTTTTTTTTTTTTTTTAATAAATGTTTGTTATTGTACTCCATTGTATAGTATCTTTTTCTACTGTATAAGATAGGCATACTGTACACCATACAATTATCTGGCAGATAATCTGCAAGATCTGGCTGTTTGTAATGAAATTCTCTCGTAATTTAGCTGTGGTGTACCTCCTGAGTGTGCTGGCGTGCTTTCTGGCCAGTTTGGGGTGATTTGGAGCAAGTTTGGTCGGCCATCTGGCCGACATGTGCTGTCGACTGTTTGGCAAACATGTGTTTTCCCTCCAGCATGTGTGTGTCAGGCATTTTGTGTGTGTCAGGCATTTTGTGTGTGTCAGGCATTTTATGTGTGTCAGCCATTGCTGTGTGGTTCCACAAATGTTAGTGTGTCAAAGTGCTGACCACTGACACCACTATTTCACTTTGGACCGCATGCCTTTTGTGGAACCACACAGCCCAGCATGACTTATTGCTGGGCTGTGTGGTTCCACAAATGTTAGCGTGTCAAAGTGCTGACCACTGACACCACTATTTCACTTTGGACCGCATGCCTTTTGTGGAACCACACAGCCCAGCATGACTTATTGCTGGGCTGTGTGGTTCCACAAATTTTCTTGGAAAACAAATGAACATGAGTGTCTTTACTTTAATACTTTTTTTTTTTTTTCCACAGATATCTATATACACAAGAAAAGAATGTAACGAAGAACAAACTACTTTTTTGTTTTAATTAACTTTCAAACTTTATTTTAAAAAAACACCTTTTTTTTCTTCAATAAACTTTTAAAAATAGAAGTTTCCTGTGGTTTTTATTAAAATATGAAATGCAAGATGCCTAACCAAGTTGTTTTACATACAGTATACCACTCTTAATTGAATTCCCATCATACAGTAGTACTAATTTATACAGTACAGGAAGTTGGGAATACAAACATTGGAAACCACGTCATGTTTATTTTAAGAAACACTTTATTTACGGACAAAATCATTTGGAACATGTAACATCACACATACTGTACTGTATTGTAATAAGAAAGCCAACATCACACATACTGTACGGTACTTTAATCAAAAGGTAACAGCACAAATACAGTAACAATATCAACTTTAACATTTTTATAATTTATTTTTTTGTGGTGGTGGTGCGGGGTGATGGTTTTTGTACTTTATTTTTAGGTTTTGCTTTTTTGAATTATTTTTCGTTTTTGTCTTTTGCTTTTTAACACTGTCGCATACGGACACCAGAATAGAGGACTGACAACAGCAGCCCCTGGATGGAAACGCAGCCCAAGGCCCCAGATGGACACAGCACAATGGACTCGGCTGCTACTGGATAGATACAGCAGCGCCCAAAAAATCAACAGGAATAAAAGGGGCAACTTGTACCAGGCCCTTACATTACCAGGAATGTGGTGAGCCAAGTTCATGCACTCCCCTTTGAGTAACCGAGCTGCTCCAAGTGGATTCAGCACAGTGCATGCAGCCCCAGAAAATGTACAGGTCATACAGGTACATTGACACAATTTTTTAGCTTCAGCTGTGTGAAGCTGATGTGCTGAAGCTAGGAGGTAGGTAATGATCTGGTTTCATCATAGTCGAGCTTCCAAGTCATTTTCCTCTTCGTTCTCAGCACAGCGTTTATGGTATCCCTTATCTTCCTCTTTTCTGGATCACCAATCCTCACGCGGCGTTCACACCTAGCCATGATGTCATGTACCAGATTTTTGGGCAGCGGAAGTTTGCCCTTGGAACCATCAAAGTTCACACGATTGGCCCACGTCAAGTATTTGTCGTACCGTACATGGTGCTGGAACAGAGAATATGCATATTTCTGAATATGTCCATTTGAAGCTCTGTACAGATGGTCGTCCAGGGAAGTTGAGATGACAGCCAGGGCAATATTGTTCAGAGAGCCTCCGAATGTATTGAGAAGTGGCCTGTGAGCAGGTGTGCTGGTCATCATTGGTGTTCCTGGCAACAGCACACTTGAATCCAGGCCTCTGCGGTCGTCCAGCCCTCTGCGGTACTCCAGGCCTCCTCTGCGGTCGTCCAGGCCTCCTCTGCGGTCCTCCAGGCCTCCTCTGCGGTCCTCCAGGCCTCCTCTGCGGTCCTCCAGGCCTCCTCTGCGGTCCTCCAGGTTTCCTCTGCGGTCCTCCAGGTTTCCTCTGCGGTCCTCCAGGTCTCTTCTGCGGTCCTCCAGGCCTCCTCTGCGGTCGTCCAAGTCGCTGACTTCGTCCAGTCCGCTGCTGTGGTCCAGGCCTCTGCGGTCCTCCAGGGCTCCTCTGCGGTCCTCCAGGTTTCCTCTGCGGTCCTCCAGGCCTCCTCTGCGGTCCTCCAGGCCTCCTCTGCGGTCCTCCAGGCCTCCTCTGCGGTCCTCCAGGCCTCCTCTGCGGTCCTCCAGGTTTCCTCTGCGGTCCTCCAGGCCTCCTCTGCGGTCGTCCAAGTCGCTGACTTCGTCCAGTCCGCTGCTGTGGTCCAGGCCTCTGCGGTCCTCCAGGGCTCCTCTGCGGTCCTCCAGGGCTCCTCTGCGGTCCTCCAGGCCTCTGTGGTCGTCCAGGCCTCCTCTGCGGTCCTCCAGGTCTCTTCTGCGGTCCTCCAGGTCTCTTCTGCGGTCCTCCAGGTCTCTTCTGCGGTCCTCCAGGCCTCCTCTGCGGTCGTCCAAGTCGCTGACTTCGTCCAGTCCGCTGCTGTGGTCCAGGCCTCTGCGGTCCTCCAGGGCTCCTCTGCGGTCCTCCAGGGCTCCTCTGCGGTCCTCCAGGCCTCTGTGGTCGTCCAGGCCTCCTCTGCGGTCGTCCAGGCCTCCTCTGCAGTCGTCCAGGCCTCCTCTGCGGTCCTCCAGGTCTCTTCTGCGGTCCTCCAGGTCTCTTCTGCGGTCCTCCAGGCCTCCTCTGCGGTCGTCCAAGTCGCTGACTTCGTCCAGTCCGCTGCTGTGGTCCAGGCCTCTGCGGTCCTCCAGGGCTCCTCTGCGGTCCTCCAGGTTTCCTCTGCGGTCCTCCAGGCCTCTGTGGTCGTCCAGGCCTCCTCTGCGGTCGTCCAGGCCTCCTCTGCGGTCCTCCAGGCCTCCTCTGCGGTCCTCCAGGTCTCTTCTGCGGTCCTCCAGGTCTCTTCTGCGGTCCTCCAGGTCTCTTCTGCGGTCCTCCAGGCCTCCTCTGCGGTCGTCCAAGTCGCTGACTTCGTCCAGTCCGCTGCTGCGGTCCCCCAGGCCTCCTCTACGGTCGTCCAGGTCTCCTCTGCGGTCGTCCAGGTCTCCTCTGCGGTCGTCCAGGCCTCCTCTGCGGTCGTCCAGGCCTCCTCTGCGGTCGTCCAGGCCTCCTCTGTGGTCGTCCATGCCGCTGACTTCGTCCAGTCCGCTGCGGTCCTCCAGGCCTCCTCTGCGGTCCTCCAGGCCTCCTCTGCGGTCCTCCAGGCCTCGGTCGTCCAGGCCGCTGACTTGAACCGCTTGGTGGTGTGTTGCAATTATGGTGCGGCAAACTCCAACTTGCCATTCTTCCCTCGTTTGTTCAATGACTTTCTTCATGGCTTCTACCATCTGTTCCTTTATGCCTTCTTTAAGGCCAGCCACATCGGTCTGCAGCTGATTGACCAGTCCACCAACTTCTGACTCCATATTGGTCACCTTACTGAGTAGCTCCTTTAGTAAAACAGGACAGGTACACTGGCAGTCCTGCACTTTGGTGTTCACATCTGTGAAATGCAACCTTCTTCGTGGTGAATGTGTCATGTCTTCTTGTCCAGGGGTGGCTACATGGTCCAAAAAAGAAGCTTCCTGATGCAGCGTGTTTGTCACGTCCTCTAGCACCGGTATTTCCAGATTCATTGGCTGAACACTGTGATCTGCAGGAGATGGAACAATTACATCATTTGCCACACCACATATCAGCTCCAACTTATTATTCTTTGCCTTGGCATTTTTTCGTGGTTTCACCACATTTTCTTTCTGAGCCGCCTTGGCAGTTTTCTTCTTCTTTTGTGGGACTACTGCAGCAAGTTTCGGTGCCACTGATGCGTGGGTTTTGGCACTCCCGTAAAATCTGGTAGTCTGCATTCTTTGTCTTTTGTCTAAAAATATAAAAACCACAATAAGAAAACATGTAAAGCACAGCATGCTAAACATAGCAAACAACTGTACATTTTCAAATAAAGTGCACAACAGTAAAGTGCAAATACTGTACAGTATTATACTTTTTTCCCTGTGCCTCCCAACATGAACCTCTGCAGGAGGGACAGAATGCTCTGTTACGGACTTCAGTTTAAATATACAGTATGATTACCATCACCTGTGCGAACAACTATACTGTACAGTAGTTACTGTATTTGATAAGATAGGTGTTTCACCACAAGTGATAGCAATCATTCAGTACTACTGCACATAGTACACCGGGATAAGCGAGGTCTATGTACATTACGTTATACCGAGCTGGATCGCTTAGCAACCTGACAACATGGCCGCCGACCGTGAACTCCCAGCACGTGGCAGCGCTCGGATATGTAGTGAGATACAGTATGGCATACATTTCACACTCCAGGGGGCAATGCTGAAGGAGCGTCACAATCCCCTAGCTCAATTACATTGGGATAAGCGAGGTCTATGCACATTACGGTATACCGAGCTGGATCGCTTAGCAACCTGACAACATGGCCGCCGACCGTGAACTCCCAGCACGTGGCAGCGCTCGGATATGTAGTGAGATACAGTATGACATACATTTCACAGTTCAGGGGGCAATGCTGAAGGAGCGTCACAATCCCCCTAGCTTAATTACACCGGGATAAGCGAGGTCTATGCACATTACGGTATACCGAGCTGGATCGCTTAGCAACCTGACAACATGGCCGCCGACCGTGAACTCCCAGCACGTGGCAGCGCTCGGATATGTAGTGAGATACAGTATGGCATACATTTCACACTCCAGGGGGCAATGCTGAAGGAGCGTCACAATCCCCTAGCTCAATTACACTGGGATAAGCGAGGTCTATGCACATTACGGTATACCGAGCTGGATCGCTTAGCAACCTGACAACATGGCCGCCGACCGTGAACTCCCAGCACGTGGCAGCGCTCGGATATGTAGTGAGATACAGTATGGCATACATTTCACACTCCAGGGGGCAATGCTGAAGGAGCGTCACAATCCCCTAGCTCAATTACACTGGGATAAGCGAGGTCTATGCACATTACGGTATACCGAGCTGGATCGCTTAGCTACCTGACAACATGGCCGCCGACCGTGAACTCCCAGCACGTGGCAGCGCTCGGATATGTAGTGAGATACAGTATGGCATACATTTCACACTCCAGGGGGCAATGCTGAAGGAGCGTCACAATCCCCTAGCTCAATTACACCGGGATAAGCGAGGTCTATGCACATTACGGTATACCGAGCTGGATCGCTTAGCAACCTGACAAAATGGCCGCCGACCGTGAACTCCCAGCACGTGGCAGCGCTCAAATATGGAGTGAGAGATGGTATACATTTTAAAATACACCGGGATAAGTTGTACAGGCCAGGGAGCAATGCACAGGGACATTCATCATTTACGTATATAAATAATTGTAAACCGTAAATGAAAGAATTACCGGTCAAATACTGTATGACGAAACTGTGTCAATGAGCTGGAACAGTATGGCCTGTGAAGAAGTTTTCGAAGGCAGAAACAGAGAGCAAATTATCAGGAGATTTCTGAAAGGTCGGAGAAGATCCAGACAGCAAGTCTGCCTACGAGGAAACAGATTTGCAAAGTGGGTAGCGGGCGGTGACTGAGACGCTCTTTTATTCACATTCAAAAGAACAGTATGCTCTGTGATTGGTGTAAGGATGAATGCGCCTATATTGGCACCAATCACAGCGGTAAGAATTCCTTTTGTGTGAATGTGAATAAAAGAGCGTCTCAGTCACCGCCCCGCTACCCACTTTGCAAAGCTGTTTCCTCGTAAGCAGACTTGCTGTGTGGATCTTCTCCGACCTTTCAGAAATCTCCTGATAATTTGCTCTCTGTTTCTGCCTTCGAAAACTTCTTCACAGGCCATACTGTTCCAGCTCATTGACACAGTTTCGTCATACAGTATTTGACCGGTAATTCTTTCATTTACGGTTTACAATTATTTATATACGTAAATGATGAATGTCCCTGTGCATTGCTCCATGGCCTGTACAACTTATCCCGGTGTATTTTAAAATGTATACCATCTCTCACTCCATATTTGAGCGCTGCCACGTGCTGGGAGTTCACGGTCGGCGGCCATTTTGTCAGGTTGCTAAGCGATCCAGCTCGGTATACCGTAATGTGCATAGACCTCGCTTATCCCGGTGTAATTGAGCTAGGGGATTGTGACGCTCCTTCAGCATTGCCCCCTGGACTGTGAAATGTATGTCATACTGTATCTCACTACATATCCGAGCGCTGCCACGTGCTGGGAGTACACGGTCGGCGGCCATTTTGTCAGGTTGCTAAGCGATCCAGCTCGGTATACCGTAATGTGCATAGACCTCGCTTATCCCGGTGTAATTAAGCTAGGGGGATTGTGACGCTCCTTCAGCATTGCCCCCTGAACTGTGAAATGTATGTCATACTGTATCTCACTACATATCCGAGCGCTGCCACGTGCTGGGAGTTCACGGTCGGCGGCCATTTTGTCAGGTTGCTAAGCGATCCAGCTCGGTATACCGTAATGTGCATAGACCTCGCTTATCCCAATGTAATTGAGCTAGGGGATTGTGACGCTCCTTCAGCATTGCCCCCTGGACTGTGAAATGTATGTCATACTGTATCTCACTACATATCCGAGCGCTGCCACGTGCTGGGAGTTCACGGTCGGCGGCCATGTTGTCAGGTTGCTAAGCGATCCAGCTTGGTATACCGTAATGTGCATAGACCTCGCTTATACCAGTGTAATTGAGCTAGGGGATTGTGACGCTCCTTCAGCATTGCCCCCTGGAGTGTGAAATGTATGCCATACTGTATCTCACTACATATCCGAGCGCTGCCACGTGCTGGGGGTTCACGGTCGGTGGCCATTTTTAGTGTGCATAGAACTCGCTTATCCACATAGGCCCCTGTGTTTTTAACTACTATATTGAGATGCACATTTCTAGGCCTACAGTATTTAATATACAGTAAGCAGCATTGTTGTTAGGCAATAATTGAAGAATTTACATACAGTACTGACATGTACTGTATGTAATGCTTGTACATCATGTCAGTCGACCCTTATGCTGTACACTACTGTAAGTCTCACAGGGCCCATGCACTTCCAAGGAGGGTTATTTACTGTACTGTATCTGTTTCATACAGGAAACTAATTGCAGTCCATAACACTGAAGTGGTATTTTCAGTACTGTACAGTATACAATACTTAAATTTGAACATCAGGTACTGGATAGTAAACATGTACAGTATTAACTTCTATCATAAAACTCTTATGCATTTTCAGATGTGTAAATTTTAGACTACAGTATTCACAAATGTTTTCTCTCCATACAGGAATTATAGTTGGACAACATGCCAGTAACTATCAACAAAACGATGAGCAAGATAATCGCCAACATGAAAAAAGAAAATAAAACCATCAAAGAGATCCATGCATGGCTCAAGGAAAGTGGCATTATAGTCACTTTAGAAACGGTGCGCTATCATGCATTCGAGAGAACAACGCCCAGATTTGTATTTCCTACAAAATGCACATGGTACGTACTGTACACTACTGTAATGTTTAAATGACTTGCTTTATACCATAAACAATTTTTTTGAAATAAAATAAAAACTTCATCAATTGTAACTGTGATTGTGCTGTTCATGAATTCATATTTTTCATACTGTATTGTACTGTAGGAGAGTGCAACAAATTGTGGAGGAACTAACTCGTGAGGATGATGAGCGTACTGCTCTGCAAATAAAACGAATTCTCCATTCCAAGTATGACCTGGACATATCGGCCACCAGCATCAGAAGGATGCGACGGAAAATGGGATGGACCTTTGGCGCAACAAGGTAAAATACTGAAAGCAGTATAAACCATACAGTAAATGCACTGTTAATAATCCCTTGATACGTGATATAATAATGCCATAAATCATTATACAGAGTGTGTACTTTATACTATATACAGTATGTGTGTGTGTATATACTGTATATATTCTATCCCAAAAGAGATACCTACTGTATAGGCACTCAGAGACAGCAATGAAGCATTGCCGGCTTATTGTGATGATTACATACTGTATACTGTGTGTGTGTGTTTGTGTGTATGTACAGTATGTATATATATATTACTCTGTATGTAACTTAATGTACTGTATGTACAGTTTAATGTATACAGTAGGTATATAATACAGCATACTGCACATACAGTCTACTGTATATACAGTAATCTGTAAATCTGTAATTTCATAACTGTATCTGATTTCATTATTTTTGGCTCTTCACAGGATATCTCCAATGATAAGAGATGTGAATAAAGAAAAGAGAGTGGAACAGGCACGGCGATGGATTGAGAGTGGTGAAACATTTGATGATGTCATTTTCACAGATGAATCGTCTGTTGCCCTTGAGCGGTTCTCCAGAATGTCATTCAGGAAACGTAACCATATCTCTTTAAAACCACGCCCAAAGCATCCATTGAAAGTCCATGTATGGGGAGGCATATCACGATTAGGAGCTGGTCCCCTATTATTTTTCGAAGGTACAGTACTATACTTTATTCTGTGCCTGTGTTCTGTAAAAATACATGTTGTACTGTAGAGTACGTGTAACTGCACAATAAAAGGAGTTGCTTATTAATGAACAACATTTTTTGATTTCTGTAGGAATCATGGATAAGAAATTTTTCCAAGAAACAATAGTAGAGGAATGTATGGTGCCATTTGTGAATAAATATTACCCAACTCACCATAGGATATTCCAAGACAATGATCCTAAACACTCCGCCTCAGCCAAATTTATGGAAGAGAAAGGTATGAATTGGGAACGCACACCACCAGAGTGAGTATTCTTTCAACAGTGTACAAGTAAAATTTTGGATAGCACTCTAGTACTGTAAAAAAAATTTTTGTTTAATAAACAGTACAATATTGTATGTTTAATTTTCTCTATTTACTGTAATGTAATTAATTTTTTCTATACGCTTTTTTTTTATTTTTATATAGATCACCAGACATGAACCCAATCGAATTAGTGTGGGCTCAATTGAAGAGGTACGTTAGGAGTGTTGCAAAGCCAACAACAAAACAGCAACTGGTGGATGGGATAAAGAAATTTTGGCTAGAAGTACTCACACCTGAACATTGTAATAATTATATAAATCACCTGTATAAAGTATTACCTGTTGTAGTCGAAAGAAATGGTCAAGCCACAAATATGTAGTTCTGTACTGTATTTTCTGTTTAAAATTTTAAATTGGTGCATTATTAAAAAAAATGATAAAATTGCCTTTGTCTGATTATTGCATAAACTAATGTAGAATATTATACAGTAGTAATGTTATTGATGTGTATGAACAGTTATTTTCAGTTTTATAAGTCCTGAATAAGAGTACTGTACATTTTGATCAGTGCAGTACTGTACATGGAATCGGATGTTGTAATACTTTATTTTTACATTAATATTGATGTTTTTCCAATAAATATTCAATTTTACAGTATGGTACGGTACAGTACATGAGGGTACCTGTACAGTATGATACGTCATTATGGGGGAGAAATACTGTATCCACTAAATGTACAGTAAAATGTTTTTTTCTTATTACAAACACACAAATGCATCTCAGATGGAAATATGCTATACACAGCAGACAGCTTATGGTGACAGAACTTCCCTACTGTATCCCCACCCATAGTCGTGGTATATTTTAGATTGCCTAATGAGACACTCCTGCAGCATTGCCAATGATTCATGTAAAACCTGTGTGCAAACAGTATCTGTATTGAATGCAAAGTACAGTAAGAGTACAGTATACAGTATTATCAGAGCCAAACCTGACCAACATGATGCCCTAGGCTAGATTTTGGCTGATGCCCTCTTGCACAGATGCTACGTAGTTCCGCCTCTAACCCTGCACCCCTTTCCCAGCACCATCACCCATTTTGGCGCTCCTACCCCCTATAATCTAAATAAGAACAATGTGCACATTTAGTGCCAGCCCAAAACAGTGTACAGTATGTTCTTGCTGGGAAGGGGCATGGTAACACAATAATACCCGAAGATGAAATGACACAACACAGTACTGCAACTTTATTCACATTATATCATGCAGTGGTGTCTCTTATTCTCATGACATCATATCATAGTACCACATTACTCCTAACAGTAATGCCCCTTATTCACATTACACCCCACCACATTCATCTTTATTTACATTAGACCACAGGTTCTCAAACTCAGTCCTCAGGACCCCACACAGTGCAGGTTTTGCAGGTCTCACAGAATCACAAGTGAAAAAATTAGCTCCACCTACTGTATGGACCTTCTAAAATGTGTCAGTTAGTAATGAATACATCTGTGCACTTGCTGGTTTACCTGCAAAACATGCACTGTGTGGGGTCCTGAGGACCAAGTTTGAGAACCACTGCATTAGACCATGCAGTAGTGCCCTTTCCTTATGTTACACCAGAAAATATTGTAGTACACCTTATACACATACAGTACAGTAATGCCACACATTAGTAATGCATTTCATATTTAAATTTTCTGATTTAATTTCATAGAGCCGCAGTCACTCACAGAATATAGGCATGTACTGTAGCATCTCATTTTATTCTGCAGAAGCTGATTATTCCCGTTTGGCTAGTTTGCCGCCTCTGTACAGTATATTACAATAGAAAAAAGTTATAGTGTCAGTGAAAAAAGCACCTCATGACAGATACTGTACACAAGCTCATGTCTAAATACTGTATACTGTAAGCAGTGACATTAAGGGGTACAGTACTGTATATGCAATTGCAGTCGAATTCCGGCAGGAATACGGAAAAAATGGACACGGGATCCCCCATCTTTTTAGAACCAGCACCGGGCTCTGCGCCTGGTCCTGGTGCAAAAAATAAGGGGGACAAAAAAGCGTAGGGGTTCCCCATATTTTTTGAATCAGCACTGGGCTCCACTAGCTGGACAGATAATGCACAGCCGGGGGAGACTTTTATACCGGTCCCTGCGGCCATGGAATTAAATACCCAACTAGTCACACCTGGCCGGAGTACCCTGGAGGAGTGGGGGCCCCTTAAATCAAGGGGACCCCCCTCCAGCCACTCGATTATCTCTATCACCCCTGTGTATTGTAGCTAGGGGATTGTGACGCTCCTTCAGCATTGCCCCGTAGCCTGCAAAATCTGTGCTGTTATTTGCTCCATAGCTGAGTGCCTCCTAGGAGCTAGGAGTCACAGGCGGTAGCCATTTCAATTGAGTCTGCCCTGCTATAGAATTGTACAGGTATGTGTACATTACCGTACGGTGCATAGAACCTTTACAGTAGAAACTCTCCTGCAGCTTTGGCCTGCTTTACTGTATGTACTGTAAAACTTGTGTTTTGTCAGTTTGCTATGCGACCGAGCCCGGTGTAACGTACTGTAATGTGCATAGACCTCGCTTATCTCTGTGTATTTTGGCTAGGGGATTGTGACGCTCCTTCAGCATCGCCCCGTAGCCTGCACAGCTTATGCCATTTCTCATTCCATACCCAACTGCTGCCTGCCACGAGGTGGGGGTTCAGGAGGTGGGGGTTCATGGGTAGTGGTCGTTTTGACAGTGTGCTATGCGATTGAGTCCGGTGTACCGTAATACTGTATGCAATCCTACAGTAGCTTATCCCTATCTCCCCTGTGTATTTTTGGCTAGGGGATTGTGACGCTCCTTCAGCATTGCCCCATAACCTGCACAAGGGTTCAGGGGCGGCGGCCATTTTGCCAGTGTGCTACAGTATGTGATCGAGTCCGGTGTACCATAATATGCATACTGTGTATTTTAGCTAGGGGATTGTGACGCTCCTTCAGCATTGCCCCATAGTCTGTACAATCTGGACTATTACTTGCTCCGTAGCCTAGGGCCTCTGTGGGGCAAGGAGTCATAGGTGGTAGCCATTTCTATTCAGTCTGCCCAGCTACAGAATTGTATGTGTACTGTACGGAGCATAGAACCTTAACCTGCATAGAACCTGCACATTATGGTACACCGGACTCGATCGCATAGAACCGCTCATGCAGCTACTGTATGCCCTAATTTACAGTATGTGAATAAAAAAAATAATAAAGTGTCTGAAAAAAACTAACATGCATTCGTACTTAAGGAATCGAACCCTGGACTCTGAGTATAGGAAGCGAAACACTTCACCACTTCGCCGCAGACAAATGTATAAATCCGTTGGTTTTGATTATGCTGTAATGGCTACGGGATTAGGACGATAACATACTGTACAAAATTCCTAATCTTGAGAGGCAATAGTGAACTTGTAACACACATCCATTTGCGACAGTGTACACTACTGGTTTTACAGTACTGTATGTTTTGTCTGCGGGACTTGGACGCTCACATACAGTATTCATAAAGTATTGTAGATGGATCATATACTGTATGCTGTACTATTTGCGTCGGTGTCGTATATACAGTACTGTATTAAATAATGCAGCGTAATGAGTACAGTATTTACTGTATGCAGCGTAATGAGACGCCTTAGTAAAGTAGTCCTTATTATGTATTTCAGTATTGTATTTTACGGGAGACCACACGCATGCGCAGTGGTGATTGTAAAAAGCGACATCTGGTGGCTGATCGCAGGTATTACACGTAAAGGTAACGCCAAACGTCAAATGTCTGTCTCCGTGCGATTAGATAGCCTCTCTGTGACTAGGCGCGCCTCGCTACGCCCCAGTACGCTGCGTATGGTCGAACGGGACAAACGCCGCAGCCACTCAAGATAAAGGTGGCTACATCTGTAGGACAGCCGGCTACTCAGCTTGTGCCTGTTCCAGCGTCTGAAATGTCATGGGGGGCTCTAAAAACGCCCGCTACCTCAGATGGCAGACACAGATGTCGACACGGATACCGTCTCCAGTTTCGACAACGATGAGACTAGTGTACCCTCCAAATAGGTCCACCCGTTACATGATTGAGGCAATGAAAAATGTATTACACATTTATGATAATACTCCAGGTACCACATAAAAGGGTATTATGTTGGTGAGAGAAAACTACCAGTAGTTTTTCCTGCATCTGAGAAATTAAATGAGGTGTGTGAGGAAGCGTGGTCTTCCCCCGGTAAGAAATTGATAATTTCTAAACGGTTATTGGCAGTGTACCCTTTCCCGCCAGAGGATAGGTCACGTTGGGAAACACCCCATAGGGTAGATACAGCGCTGACACGCTTATCAGAAAAGGTGGCTCTACCGTCTCCGGATACGGCCGCCCTGAAGGAACCTGCTGATAGAAAGCAGGTGGTTACCCTAAAAGATATAGTCACACACTCGGGCATTATATTGCGACCAGCCATTGCTTCGGCATGGATGTGCAGTGCTCCCACTGCATGGTCAGATTCCCTGTCAGAAAATAACTATGGATAGGGACAATATTTTGCTGAAAATAGAACATATAAAAGACATGGTCTTATACATGCGTGATGCACAGAGGGATATTTGCCGGCTGGCATCAAAAATAAGCGCTAGGTCCATTGCCGCCAGACGGGGGTTATGGACTTGGCAATGGTCAGGTGATGCCGACTCGAATCGGCACATGGAAGTTTGCCCTATAAGGGGGTAAAACTGTTTGGGGATGGTCTTTCAGACCTCGTTTCCACAGCTACTGCTGGGAAATCGACTTTTTTGCCACAGGCTACCACACAACAAAAGAAAGCACCGTATCATCAAGTACAGTCCTTTCGGCCCCAGAAAAGCAAGAGGGCTAGAGGCTCATCCTTTCTGCCGAGAGGCAAAGGTAGAGGAAAAAGCTGCAGCACACAGCTAGTTCCCAAGAGCAGAAGTCCTCCCTGCGTCCGGTAGGTCCACAGCATGGCGCTGGGGCTGCTCAGGCGGACCCGGGTACGGTGGGGGCCCGTCTCAGAAATTTCAGCACCCAGTGGGTTCTCTCACATGGATCCCTGGGTCCTTCAAGTAGTATCTCAGGGGTACAGGCTGGAGTTCGAGACGTTCTTCCCCCCGCCGTTTCCTAAAATCTGCCTTACCGGCACCTCCCTCTGCCAGGGAGGCGGTGTTGGTGGCTATTCAACACTATAATCACAACAAGTGATTGTCAAGGTGCCCCTCCTTCAGCAAGGAAGGGGTTACTATTCCACAGTGGTTGTGGTACCGAAACAGAACGGTTCGGTGAGACCCATCTTAAAATTAAAATACTTGAACTTTTATATCAGAAGATTCAAGTTCAAGATGGAATCGCTCAGGGCGGTTATTACGAGCCTGGACGAGGGGGATTACAGGGTCTCCCTGGACATCAAGGATGCGTACCTGCATGTCCCCATTTACCCTCCTCACCAGGAGTACCTCAGATATGTGCTACAGGACTGTCACTATCAGTTCCAGACGCTGCCGTTGGAGTTGTCCACGGCACCGAAGGTCTTTACCTAGGTAATGGCCGAAATGATGATACTCCTTCGCAAGAAGGAAGTTTTTATTATCCCGTACTTGGACGATCTCCTGATAAAGGCGAGGTCCAAAGAACAGTTGGTAGTGGGGGTAGCACTCTCTCGGGAAGTGCTACAACAGCACGACTGGATTCTCAATATTCCAAAGTCACAGCTGGTCCCGACGACGCGTCTTCTGTTCCTGGGAATGATTCTGGACACAGACCAGAAAAGAGTGTTTCTTCCAGTGGAAAAAGCCGAGGAGTTGTCATCTCTAGTCAGAGACATCCTAAAACCAGGACAGGTGTCGGTACATCAATGCACACGAGTCCTGGGAAAAATGGTAGCTTCGTACGAAGCATAATCCCATTCGGAAGGTTCCACGCAAGGACGTTCCAGTGGGATCTGTGGGACAAATGGTCCGGGTCCCATCTACAGATACAACAGCGGATAACCCTGTCAGCAAGAAACAGGGTGTCGCTGCTGTGGTGGCTGCAGAGGGCTCATCTACTAGATTGCCGCAGATTCGGAATACAGGACTGGGTCCTGGTGACCACGGATGCCAGCCTTCGGGGCTGGGGTGCAGTCACACAGGGATGAAATTTCCAAGGAGATTTCGCTTCACATAAATATTCTGGAGCTAAGGGCCATTTACAATGCCCTAAGCCAAGCAAGGCCCCTGCTTCAGAACCAGCAAGTACTGATCCAATCAGACAACATCACGGCGGTCGCCCATGTAAACAGACAGGGCGGCACAAGAAGCAGGATGGCGATGGCAGAAGCCACAAGGATTCTCCGATGGGCGACCTACACCCAGGAGAATGGGGACTTCATCCAGAAGTTTTCCAAATGCGGGTAAACCGTTGGGAATGACCACGGGTGGACATGATGGCGTCCCGCCTCAACAAGAAGTTGAAAAGATATTGCGCCAGGTCAAGGGACCCTCAGGCGATCGCTGGGGACGCTCTAGTGACACCGTGGGTGTACCAGTCGGTTTATGTGTTTCCTCCTCTACCTCTCATACCCAAGGTACTGAGAATAATAAGAAGGCGAGGAGTGAAAACCATACTCGTGGTTCCGGATTGGCCAAGAAGAGCTTGGTACCCGGAACTTCAAGAGATGCTGGCAGAGGACCCTTGGCCTCTGCCGCTCAGACAAGACTTGCTGCAGCAGGGACCCTGTCTGTTCCAAGACTTACCGCGGCTGCGTTTGACGGCATGGCGGTTGAACACCGGATCCTAAAGGAAAAGGGTATTCCGGAGGAAGTCATCCCTACCCTGATCAAAGCCAGGAAGGATGTCACCGCAAGACATTATCACCGCGTTTGGCGGAAATATGTTGCTTGGTGGGAGGCCATGAAGGCCCCGACGGAGGAATTTCAACTAGGTCGATTCATGCACTTCCTGCAACCAGGGGTGACGTTGGGCCTCAAATTGGGGTCCATCAAGGTCCAGATTTCGGCTCTGTCGATTTTCTTCCAGAAAGAACTGGCTTCACTGCCTGAAGTTCAGACTTTTGTTAAAGGAGTTCTACATATTCAGCCTCCTTTTGTGCCTCCTGTGGCACCTTGGGATCTCAACGTGGTGTTGGATTTCCTAAAGTCGCATTGGTTGAGCCACTTAAAACCGTGGAGCTAAAGTATCTCACGTGGAAAGTGGTCATGCTGTTGGCCTTGGCCTCAGCCAGGCGTGTGTCAGAATTGGCGGCTTTGTCATGTAAAAGCCCTTATCTGATTTTCCATATGGATAGGGCAGAGTTGAGGACTCGTCCTCAGTTTCTCCCGAAGGTGGTCTCAGCTTTTCACTTGAACCAACCTATTGTGGTGCCTGCGGCTACTAGGGACTTGGAGGATTCCAAGTTGCTGGACGTAGTCAGGGCCCTGAAAATTTATGTTTCCAGGACGGCTGGAGTCAGGAAAACTGACTCGCTGTTTATCCTGTATGCACCCAACAAGCTGGGTGCTCCTGCTTCTAAGCAGACTATTGCTCGCTGGATTTGTAGCACAATTCAGCTGGCGCATTCTGCGGCTGGATTACCGCAGCCTAAATCAATAAAAGCCCATTCCACAAGGAAGGTGGGCTCATCTTGGGCGGCTGCCCGAGGGGTCTCGGCTTTACAACTTTGCCGAGCAGCTACTTGGTCAGGGGCAAACACGTTTGATAAATTCTACAAATTTGATACCCTGACTGAGGAGGACCTGGAGTTCTCTCATTCGGTGCTGCAGAGTCATCCGCACTCTCCCGCCCGTTTGGGAGCTTTGGTATAATCCCCATGGTCCTTACGGAGTCCCCAGCATCCACTAGGACGTCAGAGAAAATAAGATTTTACTCACCGGTAAATCTATTTCTCGTAGTCCGTAGTGGATGCTGGGCGCCCATCCCAAGTGCGGATTGTCTGCAATACTTGTACATAGTTATTGTTACAAAAATCGGGTTTTGTTGTGAGCCATCTCTTCAGAGGCTCCAATTGTTATCATACTGTTAACCGGGGTTCCTATCACGTGTTATATGGTGTGATTGGTGTGGCTGGTATGAGTCTTACCCGGGATTCAAAATCCTTCCTTATTGTGTCAGCTCTTCCGGGCACAGTTCCTAACTGAGGCTTGGAGGAGGGTCATAGGGGGAGGAGCCAGTGCACACCAGATAGTCCTAAATCTTTCTTTAGAGTGCCCAGTCTCCTGCGGAGCCCGTCTATTCCCCATGGTCCTTACGGAGTCCCCAGCATCCACTACGGACTACGAGAAATAGATTTACCGGTGAGTAAAATCTTATTTTATCTGTCTCCACATTATCACTTTTTAAGTTTAGGCCAATGACTATGATGTGGCCATAGGAAGGCGCAAAATGTATAGTTTGCAGGAGGGCGCCGAGCACCCTAGCACCGGCCCTGTATACACCCAATTAAAAAATAGATGAGACGAAATTACTTGGAGTGGCAATGGCAGGGCACCACTCTGTGCACCTTAGAACCCCCAAATAATACACACTCACCACCCCTGTATCGCAATTTTACAGTATTGCCATTGGAAAAAGAAAATTATTTTTGAACTGCTTGAAAAATATGGGGTGGGGTGAGGAGGGGGGCACTGGCGGACTTAGGGTGCATACACACGGTGAGATTCGGACTTATCCGATTCTCACCGTGCGACAGGGGGCCGGGTCGGCACTTAGCCAGTATCGCAAGCACATAATGAGCGTGCTTGCGATGCTGGCTATGTGCGATGTCAATCCTGACTATCTCTTCTATAGAGATAGTCAGGATTGACTTGCCTGCACAGCCTATTTTTTCGGCCGATGCCGACCGCGCGGGGCCGCGCATCGGCATCGGATCGGGATCGCAAGGTGACAGTCACCTTGCGATCTGCACTATATTTTCTTCCGATTCTGACTATATAGTCAGAATCGGAAGAAAATATCGTACCGTGTGTACACACCTTTACTCTGCACTCTGCTAGAAATGCCAATTACTCTGCCCTCTGCTAGAAATACCTGTCACATGTGCTTATCAAAGTACTCTGCGCCAGCAAACAGTGAGCCTAATTCAGACCTGATCGCAGCAGCAAATTTGTTAGCTAATGGGCAAAACCATGGCCCTCATTCCGAGTTGTTCGCTCGGTAAAAATCTTCTCATTGCAGCGATTTTCCGCTTAGTGCGCATGCGCAATGTTCGCACTGCGACTGCGCCAAGTAAATTTGCTAAGAAGTTAGGAATTTTACTCACGGCTTTTTCATCGTTCTGGCGATCGTAATGTGATTGACAGGAAATGGGTGTTACTGGGCGGAAACAGGCCGTTTTATGGGCGTGTGGGGAAAAACGCTACCGTTTCCAGAAAAAACGCAGGAGTGGCTGGAGAAACGGGGGAGTGTCTGGGCGAACGCTGGGTGTGTTTGTGACGTCAAACCAGGAACGACAAGCACTGAACTGATCGCAGATGCCGAGTAAGTCTGAAGCTACTCTGAAACTGCTACGAGGTGTGTAATCGCAATATTGCGAATACATCGTTCGCAATTTTAAGAAGCTAAGATTCACTCCCAGTAGGCGGCGGCTTAGCGTGAGCAAATCTGCAAAAATCAGCTTGCGAGCGAACAACTCGGAATGACCCCCCATGTGCACTGCAGGGAGGGCAGATGTAACATGTGCAGAGAGAGTTAGATTTGGGTGGGGTGTGTTCAAACTGAAATCTAAATTGCAGTCTAAAAATAAAACAGCCAGTATATATTTTTACCCTGCACAGAAACAATATAACACACCTATATCTAACTCTCTCTGCACATGTTATATATGCCCCCCGTGCAGGGCACATGGTTTTGTCCATTAGCTAATAAATTTGCTGCTGCGATCAGGTCTGAAGTAGGCCCTGTATTTTGTACTGCACCATAGCCGTTGTACTACCCACTCGGAACAGAGCCTGATTAAGGACCAAATGGGCCTGGAGCTGAAAATTATTAGGGGCCAACTGGGAGAAGTGAAGGAGCTGTGAGCAGTGTTGTGTGGGTGCGGCCAGTGCTATGTGGGTGTGGCCAGTTCCCTGTGGGTGTAGACACCCGCTTCACTATAAGCCCCAATGTCTTCCTATACGTGTCAAGGAATAAACATTGCATCATATTGTGAGAAAAATAGACAATTTTAATACCTATGATTTTTGGCCAAGAATGTGGCCAGCTGGTCTTTGGTCATCATCCTGTTGTCTTGGTGATGGGCCTATTTTTAAATGGAGGCATCGAGCTGTGGTCACGTCCAGCTCATTGTTATTCTGTCTCTGCCTAGGAACTAATATTATTACTCTAAAAATGTCTGTCTCTACTAAAGAAGGTATAGATGAATTGTCCACTTTAGGTAAGGAGGAGTACTCAATTATTGTCAGATCCTCTCCAACACTGAGGATCCAACACTTCAGTATTTTATTGCGGTCCGTTTCCGCCCGTTTCCCCTCTGATTTCGACCATTCATTTTCGTCTTCTTTTATGGGCAAAAATGAAGGGTTGAAAACGGATCAGTTTGCGACAGCGGTGGGATCGAAAAGACATGGATGAGCAGAGATTCCGCTCATCCGCGTGTTTTTTGACATTTCGGATTTTTTCGACAGGGCGGAAAACCGGCACTTCAATTGAATATTGAAGTGTCGAAAAGTGCCGATTATCGTCAGAAAGTGTCATCTTTCCGCCCTGTACAGGACACTTATTGAATACTCCCCATGGTCACAATTGGGCTTTCTGTGCCTACCTATATTAGGTGGAGATTTATCAAAGATTGGAGAGAGATAACACTGAGATATAAAGTACTAGTCAATCAGCACATGTCATGTTAGAGGCTGTGTTTGAAAAAATGACAGGAGCTGATTGGCTGCCACTTTATCTCTCTCCAACCATTTGATATATCTCCCCTTAGTTAAAGGAGCCTGGATGTGCATAGTAGACAGAGTAAGCTCTGAGTTCCTGTGTGTAATATACAGTATATGGGGGCACAAAGGTCCAGCATTCTACTACCCTGTAGAGGTTTATTGGCCGCCTAATGTGTCTCCCTATGGAGACATACGTATCAACAGCTCAGAAAGCTCTGTTCTCTCTAACAAATAAATCATTTAAAGATTTGTTCATAATATTCAAATTATATTGTACAGTAACATCATACTTACCTACTTTGCTGCCTCCTCCTCCGGGAGGACGGGAGGAGGCAGCGTCGTAGGTGTATGGGGGGCGTGGCCGGCAGCAGGAGAGCCGGTTCGGGGCGTGGCCGGCAGTAGAATGGGCGGTCCGGGGGCGTGGCGTCGCGCTCACGTCATCGTGACTCCGCCCCCCGCTGTGCTGTGCCGAGAAACGAGGCGCTGCATAGCAGGGGGCGGAGCTACGATGACGCAATTCAGCGCGAATCGCGTCATCGGACCCCCTCGGGCCGCCCGCACGTTCTCTGCTGCGGGCGGCCGAGGGGGAGAGCGGGAGGCTTGCCCACCTTTCCGGGGGGCCGGGAGGGTCACCCGATTTTCGGGAGCCTCCCGGCCATTCCGGGAGGGTAGGCAAGTATGAGTAACATGCACCTATGCTGCTCCTATTTCACACAGCAAGATCTAGGGGTTCATAGCTCCTTCATAGGTCCATTACATTATGAGCTGCTTTAATGACTTTTGCAGAGTTTATTATAGATTGCTAGCTGCCGTGTGCTTGTTGAGCAAAGGAGAAATTGTCTGAGACACATGCCCAGCGGTGCGCTCGGGTACGGAGTACCCATAATAATTTGGCAGCAGATACTTAGTACCACCTGCCACACACTTTGCCATTAGCACAATTATAATGCACCACAAAGCAACAAGACCATGGTGCTTGGCAGCATGACTGCTCCTACCACTTTGTCAGGGTTACTGGAAGTGTGACAGTGGCTGTATTTTCCTGTTATAATGGAGGCATTACTATATATTGTTATTAAATTGGGGCATTACTATATATTTCTAATATACTGGAGGCATTACTATATATGTTTAGCCTTGCCTCCAGATAAAAAAAAAAGGGGCTGTCGTGTGGCCACGTCACAAGTGTCATGTAGCCACTCCTGCTAGCAGCATGTGACCACGATGACCACGCCAATTTTGGCACTCAGTACCACTAAGAAAATATTTCTACTTGCACCACTGCACATGCCAGAGGTATAGGGCACTCAGTACTGAGTTGTAAAGGCAGGTAATGGTTATTCAGGAGTTTTTCACCGTATACTTCCTCCCCCACAGTACTAAACTCAACCTAGGCTATTTTAATTAGGCTTGCCATAAGAGGTTTTAATGCACTTCAAAGTTCAAGGGACCTATTAGTAGAACACAAGAATACAGTACATACAATGTGGTATAATTGGCCACCACTTAAAGATAAATGTAATCAGTATTGAGTAGAAATAATAACGTGCATATTATATTTCCAACATGCGGTGGGGATTATAGAGTACACAACTTAAATGCAGTATACATAATGAGAAATTATAAAAACAGTGTAACAACTTGTAAAAAACAAAACAAAACAAAAAACAGCCAGTAAACTCTATTCATTACATAAGTGAGACTAACAACTCATAAAATACACCATTGGAGGTCATTTAGGAAGCCCAGAACATCTGCTGTGTAGAGAAAAACAGTTTCAAGTCCATTGTGTCTCCATTTGCACAAGTGCACGTAGCTTTCCGTTGGTGTACAGTACAAGATGCGTAAAATCAGGTTTCACCAGAAACTATCTTCGCACACAATGTTCTGCCTGGATAGACTCTAAGATAAATAGTACTGTACTTTGAGATTCAGTTAGCTGTTGGAACCTTGCATACGTTTCCAGTTAATTTTGCAGATAGTACTTTTTTTTTGTTCTCACCTCTATTTGTCACAAGAAAAATAAGTGAGGTTTTCCTGCATGTAATATATCCCGGAACATTGTAACTGATTGAATCTGCCCTAACTGTATAGATTCACAGGGAGGTACTGTAAAACAAACCTCCCAATGTAAAAAATACAACAATAGAGCAACTTGCACTCTCTAACCGCAGCTCAGCCCCAACTCGCAAGAGCACCAAATCTCGAGTAAGAGCAAGAGCACCAAAACAGTCACATACTGTATGTTATACAAACGAGTGGTCAACAAGTGCTTGTTAGATGTAGATGGAAAAACACTTTATCCTCCTAGGTGTTTGCACTCGTAGGTCTGTAATGCTTAAGACGATACTTTAATAATGATGTCCACTTCTTTCCGTCTTATGATATATAGGAACACTGAACTCACCTAAAATCAGTGAGATGTGTGCTCATAAATGTATCTTTTATTTCTCCTTTAACGAATACACCTGTACTCATAAGGCAACCAATCTCACCTAGTATTAGGCAGGTACGTTCAAGGTATCTTTGTCACCAGTTTATTGGACTCTCATAATGGACCAGACATACCAATCTTCTAGAGATTTCTTTTCCAAACAAATACTGGAGAGAAGGTTTTGTAAAAATGTCCTAGGAGGATAAAGTGTTTTTCCACTCCCAATCTGACAGTTCACAATTTAGCCCCAAAGACATACTTGCTTACTTTCCCGGATTGTCTGGGAGGTTCCTAAACCCCGTATGGTGTTCTCAGATGCCTGGAAAAATGCGGAGGTCTCCCGAAGGCCACCCACCGGCCGGCCACTTCCCAAATTAAAAAATTTGGTAATGAATGGGAGTAAATGATAATCGACCATTTGCTCCCAAACACCGGAAAATGGACAAAAACTCTTTTAGATAAATTGGTTAGATCAATGCTTTAACCAGTATGTCTGTCCGTTTTTCAGTGCTTGGGAACAAATTTTCGATTGTCATTTGCTCCCATTCATTGCCAGAGATTCATTCCAACCAGTCAGTGTATACAGTGTATGCCCAGCTTTAGGTCTGGAAACACCATGGATTAGGTGAAACATGCCAACTTCAGAGAGTCTTGCTCAAAATATTTTTAATCAGCTAGACCAAATCCCAAATTAGATTATTTCAACAAAAGGAATGAAGGGAATAAACTGACAAAATACACTTATCAATACAGAATCCTGATGTTTAAAGTACTAATTTGTCATGGAACTCAAGGCGGTAATCCCCGGGGTGGTCTCAGAAGCAAAAAAAAATGATGTTGTAGAGTGTCGGAATTAAGGGGGATGGATAAATGTCTTCCTCCTAGACTGGCAGGTCGTTAGACTTACTGGAGATCACAATACAGGGTAAATGTATTGAGAATTACTACCGTCAGACAGAGGATTGAAGTAAATATTATGGAGCGATTACTGGTACTGGGTAGTTGGCGGAAACCCAGAACAGGGGCGTGGAGTGTAATATGCTGGTGGTTTTCACCAGGAACCCATGCAAGGAAGTTTGGGTTTTGCTGCACCTGATGCGAAGGTAGCAAGCCCCCTGACTGGGTCACAGTAGATAGACTCTGAGGACTGAAGAGGCAAGAGACTGGGTCTGTAGTTAACTGATAGAGATCCAGATATTTGGAATACTAGACTGGAACCAATGGTACAAGTGTCAGATATTGGACTGGAACCAACAACAGCCGAACTGACTGAGACAGGGAATATGAGCCAAGCTAATCTTGGTAGTAATAGCATCGGTTGAACCCGGAGATGATAACTATTTATATTAGCTGAACCAGCTGGAACCGGAGACTCTGGACATGATAACTGGCTGTGACCGGAGATACTGGACTTGATAACCGGCTAGAACCAGAGACACTGGACATGATAACCGGCTGGGACCAGAGACCACTGCATTTCATAAATGGCTGGGACCAGAAACACTAGACTTGATAACCAGCAGGAACCAGAGACACAGGCAGCTGGTAATCTGTAGACAGTGATATTGGCCCTCTCATCTTCCCCTCTCCTCTCCATGCCCAGACCCACCATCGCCAGACACAATCTTGGGTCTCTCTACCCCGCTATCCTGTCCTCCCTTGAGACTTTCCTCTCTCCTCTTTCCACTACGACCTGTCCCAACCAGGCAGCCTCCTTCTATAACTCTTCCCTAACCGCTGTTCTCGACTCTGTGGCCCCCCTCTCCTCTGTCCCCCTCCACCTCTCTAAACCCCAACCCTGGCACACCAAACTAACATGATTCCTACAAAAATGTTCATGCTCTGCTGAACGCTTCTGGAGGAAATCTCACTCTCTGGCGGACTTCCTCCATTTCAAATGTATTCTCTCATCCTATAGCTCTGCTCTTTCCCTCGCCAAGCAATCCTTTTTCCTCCTCCTCCCCTCCCATATTCCCTCACTGTCAGTGACTTTGTCTCCTTCTTCATATCCAAAATTGAGGAAATCCGACACAATATCTCCTCCCGTCACCCCTCTGCTGCCCCCATCCTTCCCCTCTATTTATCCACCCTGTCCTCCTTCCATCCCACTACAGACAAGGAAGTCCACTCCCTCATCTTATCCCACCCCCCCTCAACCTGCCCTCTGGATCCCCTCCCTTCTCGTCTTCTCCGCTGCCTCTCCCCCACTGCTCCCACCTTGCTCACCTCTTTAACCTATTGCTCTCTACCGGCATCTTTCCCTCACCATTCAAACATGCTCTGCTCTCACCTATTCTCAAAAAACCCAACCTCGACCCTTCATCACCCACTAGTTACCGCCCCATCTCTCTTCTCCCATAGGCCTCCAAACTACTTGATCGACTGTTCTATAGCCGGCTCACAAGCTATCTCTATAAAAACTCCATCCTTGAGCCACTACATCCAGGCTTTCACCCACTCCACTGCACTGAGACTGCCCTGGTGAAAGTCACCAATGACCTGCTTTCAGCCAAATCCAGGGGCCACTTCTCTCTGCTTTTCCTTCTGGACCTCTCTCCTGCCTCTGACACGGTGGATCATCCTCTCCTCCGCACACTCCAAAACATTGGCCTCTCTAGCACTTTCCTTGACTGGTTTACCTCTTACCTCACTAACCATTCCTTCTCTGTGTCTGCCTCTGGCACCACCTCACACCCTTCCATCCTTCCTATTGGTGTCCCTCAGGGTTCTGTCCTCAGCCCCATTCTGTTCTCCCTGTACACCTCTTTCCTGGGAGCTCTCATTAACTCCTTTGGCCTTCAATACCACCTACTGTACATGCTGATGACACACAACTCTACCTCTCCTCTCCTGATCTGTCCCCCTCTGTCTTCTCTCAGGTTTCTGGCTGCATCTCCGCTATCTCCTCCTGGATGTCTGAGCACTCTCTGAAGCTCAACATGGAGAAAACTGAACTCATTGTCTTTCTCCCAGCCAGAGTAACAACCCCAACCAATATCTCTATCACTGTTGACAATACCACCATCTCTCCCGTTCCACAACTCCGCTGCTTGGGCGTCACTCTTGACTCCTCCCTCTCCTTTGCACCCCACATCCAAGCTCTGGCACAATCCTGTCGGTTCCTGCTATACAACATTGCTCGCATGAGGCCATTTCTCTCCCAGAGTGCAACTAAACTTATCATCCATTCACTGGTCATCTCACGACTCAACTACTGCAGTGTTCTCCTCACTGGCCTCCCTTGCTCCCATCTTGCTCCCCTCCAATCTGTCCTCAACTCCGCAGCTAGGCTTATATTCCTCACCCTCCACTCCACATCTGCCACTCCGCTTTGACAAAATCTGCACTGGTTCCCATTCCCCTACAGAATTCTCTTCAAACTCCACACCCTCACATACAAGGCCATCTCTAATTCCATTGCTCCCTACAACTCCAACCTCCTTTCCCTTCATACTCCCTCCCAATGACCGTTGCCTCTCCTCTACCCTGGTCACTGCTACCCATGCTTAAGTTCAAGATTTTGCCTGAGCTGCACCCCTTAAGTGGAACACGCTCCCCCGCTCCATTAGACTCTCCCCGACATTGCAAAGCTTCAAACGGGAACTGAAAACCCATCCTATTCATCAAAGCGTACCCTTCCGATGCATAAACTAGTCCTGAGGCTGCTCCTCCATCCCCCTGCCTCATGCCTTGAACATCTCTGCTTTGCTTACATCCAGCCATCAGCCTACCTTCCGCTTGCTTGCACCTCATGTCATCTGTCTGTCGCCCCTTCCTACTAGATTGTTAGCTGTTCAGAGCAGGGCCCTCTTTCCTCTTGTTGTCAAAACCCTCTTCTCAACACATTTCACTCACAGCTCTCCCCTACTCAGCGACTATCTGTACCCGCTTTCTTTCCT
This sequence comes from Pseudophryne corroboree, assembly GCF_028390025.1. Classification (NCBI taxonomy): domain Eukaryota; kingdom Metazoa; phylum Chordata; class Amphibia; order Anura; family Myobatrachidae; genus Pseudophryne; species Pseudophryne corroboree. The sequence continues at coordinate 417,182,682 of NC_086452.1, read as the reverse complement.
GCTGGTAAAGGCTCATGTCACAACTGAGGGCCTGAGCTGACGGGAGGCAGCCTCAGTTGTAGGGGCTGAGGTGTAATGGAACCTGGCAGGTTGTATCAGACCCCTAGACATATAGAAGAATTGCCCGAAGGCGTGACCACGACAACCAGGATTAAAAGTCAATGATGTTTATTATGACAAACTCCATGCATCACAGTAGCAGTGAAAGAAACATAAAAATCAGCAGAGAAATAATAATACAGTTCCTAGGTACTACAGGGTGGCAGGGGCCACAGAGCTCTGGTGGTATGAGACAGTTCTTATTATCTGCAAGTTGGAAAGTCCTTACCAGGCTCAACTGTAGCAATGCAGAAAGCCCAGGGTCGTACCAGCTGGTGTTCCAGGGAAAGCTGGACTGCTGAAGATAAAATGCTGCTGTGGGTACTGGTTAGAACCAGACAGGTGTTGGCACGGAGTGGATACTGGCTGGAACCAGTTAGATAATAAATGAGGCTTGAGAGCGATGCAATATGGATGAAATGTAGAATTTGAGAACGGAGAAATAATAATACCGGTGGAGAGAGGTAAACTGCAGAAAGGACACCGGCCCTTTAAGAGAAGCTGTACACTGCTGGAAGCTGGGCTGGAAGCAGGTGATTGTGGTAGCTGGAAACAGGTGAGTCCAGAATGGATCGGAGAGTCAGGCTACACCGCAGATGGAATGCTGGTACACCAGCCCTTTAAGAGAAGCTGTACACTGCTGGAAGCTGGGCTGGAAGCAGGTGATTGTTGTAGCTGGAAACAGGTGAGTCCAGAATGGATCGGAGAGTCAGGCTACACCGCAGATGGAATGCTGGTGCGGGTCTCTATAGCAGAAGTCTGGAGACAGGAGCTGGAACCTGGAAGACAATCACAGGAGAGAGACAAACTGGAACTAGGTTTGACAACCAAAGCACTGACGCCTTCCTTGCTCAGGCACAACCTATTTATACCTGCAGCAAGGAAGGCATTGGCTAGGCAATTATGCAAATTAATAATACTGACAACGGATTGGTAGGAATGATCAGCTGACTGAATCCAAGATGGCTGCGCCCATGCAGACACTTGGAGGGAAGTTTGGATTGTAATCCATGTGGTCTGGAAAACAGTAATGGCGGCGCCGGCCACCGGAGACAGGAGACGCCAGGCTGACAGATGCACAACCGACCACGCGGACACAGCGGAGGCCGCGGCTGACGTAATCGCCACTCTGAATGCAGAAGCTCAGGGACGGCGGCGGAGGCCGCGGGAGACGCCATGCCAGATGTATAAGGCGTTACTGTGACTGCGTCCAGAGAGACAGGAGAGGATGCGGGAATGTGCACATCAGGATAATAGATGGGATCCGGTCCTGGAGCACTGAGCCAGCCTTAGGAGGCATCTGATAGGTAAGAAATGGCATCCAGATACCCGGATCGTGACAGCACCCCCCCCCCCCCCCTTTAGGAGTGGCCCCAGGACACTTCTTTGGCTTTTGAGGAAACTTGGAATGGAATCTCCGGACCAAGGCAGGAGCATGGACATCAGAAGCATTGGTCCATGAACGTTCCTCAGGGCCATAACCCTTCCAGTCAATAAGATACTGAAGTTGACCGTAATGGTGACGTGAGTCCAGGATCTTGGCCACTTCATACTCAACGCCTCGTTGAGTTTGGACTTTCGGAGTTGGAGGAAGTGAGGAATGAAACCGATTCAAGATTAGCGGTTTCAACAGAGAAACATGGAATGTCCTGGGTATTTTTAAGAAAGGAGGTAACTGGAGTCTGTAAGCAACAGGATTGATGACTTGATCAATTTTAAAAGGACCGATGAAGCGAGGTGCAAACTTCATACTGGGAACTCTCAACCTCAAATTCTTCGTGGATAACCATACCCGATCACCCACCTTGAGAGCAGGAACTGCTCGACGCTTCTTATCCGCAAACTTCTTGTACCTGAACGATGCCTTGAGCAGAGCTGATCGTACGCTCTTCCAGATATTGGCAAACTGATCCAAGGTGATATCCACTGCGGGAACAGAAGTTGCTGGAAGCGGTTGGAACTCAGGGACTTTAGGGTGGAATCCAAAGTTGGTGAAGAATGGTGTTGAAGAAGATGAAGAATGATACTGGTTGTTATGACAGAACTCGGCCCAGGGAAGTAATTGAACCCAGTCATCTTGAGAGGAGGACACATAGATGCGGAGGAAGGACTCCAAGTCCTGATTCACCCTCTCAGTTTGACCATTGGTCTGAGGATGGTAAGCCGTGGAAAACTTTAGCTTGACTTGGAGGACTTGACATAAACTTCGCCAGAATTTGGCTGTGAATTGAACTCCTCGATCTGAGATAATTTCTTCTGGAAGACCGTGGAGTCGGAAGATCTCTTGTATGAATACTTGAGCCAACTTGGAAGCTGACGGAAGACCGGTGAGAGGAATGAAGTGTGCCATCTTGGTGAACCGGTCAACTACCACCCAGATGGTATTGAACTTGTTGCACATGGGCAAATCTGTAATAAAATCCATCGACAAATGGGTCCATGGTCGACGGGGAACAGATAGTGGAACCAGTTGCCCCGCAGGCGACTGGCGGGATACTTTATGTTGAGCACACTTTGGGCAAGATGCAATAAACTCCAAAACGTCCTTTTTCAGAGTTGGCCACCAATAGGACCTAGAGATAAACTCCAGGGTTTTTTGGATACCTGTATGTCCGGCAAAGCGGGAAGCATGGGCCCAATGCATGAGCTTCTTCCTTAGTGTCGGCTTCACAAAACTTTTCCCTGATGGGGGCGTAGAGTCCATCCCTACCGTGGAGAATGCCAACGGATTTATAATAGGATGCTTGTCTGAAGACTCTGACTCATTTTCTTGCTCCCATGAGCGGGAAAGGGCATCGGCCTTGCGATTCTGAGAGCCCGGACAGAACTGGAGTTTAAAGTCGAATCTGGAAAAGAAAAGTGCCCATCTGGCCTGACGAGGGTTGAGACATTGTGCGCCTTTTAGATATAGAAGGTTCTTGTGGTCTGTAAGGATGGTGATTGAATGAGAAGCTCCCTCCAACAGATATCTCCACTCCTCTAGAGCGAGCTTGATGGCTAGCAACTCCTGGTCGCCAATGGCATAGTTGCGCTCCGCTGGGGAGAACTTCCGTGAGAAGAAACTGCAAGGATGTAAATGGCCATCTTTAGCCCTCTGAGATAACACCGCTCCTACTCCAACGGAGGAGGCATCCACCTCTAAGATGAAAGGAGAGTCGATGTCAGGCTGTTTCAGGACAGGCGCAGAGATGAACCTCTGTTTTAAAAGATGAAAAGCTTGCATGGCTTCTTCAGACCACTTGGACGGGTTAGCACCCTTCTTGGTGAAAGCAGTAATAGGCGCCACAATGGTGGAAAAGTCTCGTATAAACTTTCGGTAATAATTGGCGAACCCTAAGAACCTCTGGACCCCTTTGAGGGTTAAGGGTACCGGCCAATTCTGGATTGCTTGTAGTTTCTCAGGATCCATCTCTAGTCCGGAACCGGACACAATGTACCCTAGAAACGGAATGGACTTGACTTCAAAGACGCATTTCTCTAATTTGCAATAGAGATGATTGACACGGAGACGGGACAGAACCTCCTTTACCCAAAAACGATGTTCCTCTAAATTGTTGGCAAAAATGAGGATATCATCTAGATAGACCACGACATGACGGTATAGAATGTCTCTGAAGATCTCATTGACGAAATGCTGGAAGACAGCTGGAGCATTGCTCAATCCGAAGGGCATGACGAGGTACTCATAATGTCCGTCACGGGTGTTAAATGCGGTCTTCCACTCGTCACCCTCACGGATCCGGATGAGATTGTATGCACCTCTCAAGTCCAGCTTTGTAAAGATGGTAGCTCCGCTAACTCTGTCAAAGAGCTCAGTAATCAGGGGTAAAGGATAGCGGTTCTTGATGGTAATGTCGTTCAAACCTCTGTAGTCGATGCACGGCCGCAGACCACCATCTTTCTTTTTTACAAAAAAGAAGCCTGCGCCAGCTGGAGAAGAAGAAGGTCGAATGAACCCCTTTGCTAGGTTCTCTTTAATGTATTCCTCCATAGAATGCGTCTCGGGCAGAGACAACGGATAAGTTCGGCCTCGAGGTGGAACCTTCCCTGGAACGAGATCAATCGGGCAGTCCCATTCTCTATGAGGAGGAAGGATATCAGCAGAAGCTTTACTGAACACATCCGTGAAATTTTGATATGGAGGAGGTGGAACATCAGACGACCTGGGGGAGGAAGAACAGACAGGCAACACTTTAAACAAACATGTCTCAGCACAGGAGGGCCCCCATGCCAGGATTTGCGTAGTCGTCCAATCAATTGTAGGATTATGAAGACGGAGCCATGGAAGGCCCAGGACCACAGGATGTGTGGCTCTTGGAATCACTAAAAGTGAAATAAGTTCGGAATGAAGAACTCCCACTCTCAGACGAACTGGTAGAGTCCTTAGAGCAATAACTGTATCAAAAATTTTACTGCCATCCACGGCAGTTAAGGAAAAGGAGGAAGGAAGTCTCTCGGTGGGTAGGGACCACCGTTTAACATAGGCTTCGGTAATAAAGTTCCCAGCTGCTCCGGAATCCAGGAGGGCAATGACGTTCTGATAACGTTGAGCAACTTGAAGCGAGACTGGGAGATTACAATCTTGAGGAGATGGAGAGGAGATCATTACTCCTAGCCGGCCCTCTCCTTGGCGAGCTAGGATCTGGAGTCCCGGACGTTTGGGACAGGCATTAATGGTGTGAGACGGAGCTGCACAATAAAGACAGAGAGACTCGGAGAGACGTCTTCGGCGCTCAGCAGGAGTTAAACGGGAACGGCCAATTTGCATGAGCTCATCTTTAGATGGTGACAGTTGGCGAGGAGGAGGAGCAGAAGATTTTGGAGCAGATGATCTTCCACGCTCAGTTGCTCTCTCTCTGAACCGTAAGTCAACTTTCGTACAAAGTGAGATTAGCTCATCTAACTTGGAGGGTAAGTCTCTGGTAGCTAACTCATCTTTAATACGCTCGGATAAACCATGCCAGAATGCAGCATACAGGGCCTCGTCGTTCCATGCCAGTTCGGATGCCAGGATCTGGAACTGTATAAGATATTGTCCTACAGTACGTGATCCCTGGCGTAAACGGAGAATCTCAGACGAAGCTGAAGTTACCCGGCCTGGCTCGTCGAAGATGCGCCTGAATGTTGACACGAATGCAATGTAAGAAGATAGCAGGGTGTCGGACCTCTCCCATAACGGTGATGCCCAGTCAAGGGCTGAGCCACTGAGAAGAGAGATGATGTAGGCAATTTTTGTACGGTCACTGGGAAAATTGCCAGGTTGTAGCTCAAACTGAATCTCACACTGGTTGAGAAATCCCCTGCAGAATCTTGGAGATCCGTCAAATTTTGCTGGCGTTGGAAGATGAAGACGTGGAGCAGAAACGGGTAAGGTGGGTGGGGTTATAGTTGGAGTCACTGTGGTTGACGCACCGGACGCGTCTGATCCACGGAGGGTTGTCTGAATCCCATCCAGCCGAGTAGAGATATCCTGGAGACAGCGGATGATGTGGCCCTGTGCAGCCTCCTGATGTTCAAGTCGGGCTGCCAGTTCTTGCATTGGCCTGGCCGCTTGATCCTGGTCTCCGGCTGGATTCATTAGGTCAGTGCTTACTGTCACAACTGAGGGCCTGAGCTGACGGGAGGCAGCCTCAGTTGTAGGGGCTGAGGTGTAATGGAACCTGGCAGGTTGTATCAGACCCCTAGACATATAGAAGAATTGCCCGAAGGCGTGACCACGACAACCAGGAATAAAAGTCAATGATGTTTATTATGACAAACTCCATGCATCACAGTAGCAGTGAAAGAAACATAAAAATCAGCAGGGAAATAATAATACAGTTCCTAGGTACTACAGGGTGGCAGGGGCCACAGAGCTCTGGTGGTATGAGACAGTTCTTATTATCTGCAAGTTGGAAAGTCCTTACCAGGCTCAACTGTAGCAATGCAGAAAGCCCAGGGTCGTACCAGCTGGTGTTCCAGGGAAAGCTGGACTGCTGAAGATAAAATGCTGCTGTGGGTACTGGTTAGAACCAGACAGGTGTTGGCACGGAGTGGATACTGGCTGGAACCAGTTAGATAATAAATGAGGCTTGAGAGCGATGCAATATGGATGAAATGTAGAATTTGAGAACGGAGAAATAATAATACCGGTGGAGAGAGGTAAACTGCAGAAAGGACACCGGCCTTTTAAGAGAAGCTGTACACTGCTGGAAGCTGGGCTGGAAGCAGGTGATTGTGGTAGCTGGAAACAGGTGAGTCCAGAATGGATCGGAGAGTCAGGCTACACCGCAGATGGAATGCTGGTACACCGGCCCTTTAAGAGAAGCTGTACACTGCTGGAAGCTGGGCTGGAAGCAGATGATTGTTGTAGCTGGAAACAGGTGAGTCCAGAATGGATCGGAGAGTCAGGCTACACCGCAGATGGAATGCTGGTGCGGGTCTCTATAGCAGAAGTCTGGAGACAGGAGCTGGAACCTGGAAGACAATCACAGGAGAGAGACAAACTGGAACTCGGTTTGACAACCAAAGCACTGACGCCTTCCTTGCTCAGGCACAACCTATTTATACCTGCAGCAAGGAAGGCATTGGCTAGGCAATTATGCAAATTAATAATACTGACAACGGATTGGTAGGAATGATCAGCTGACTGAATCCAAGATGGCTGCGCCCATGCAGACACTTGGAGGGAAGTTTGGATTGTAATCCATGTGGTCTGGAAAACAGTAATGGCGGCGCCGGCCACCGGAGACAGGAGACGCCAGGCTGACAGATGCACAACCGACCACGCGGACACAGCGGAGGCCGCGGCTGACGTAATCGCCACTCTGAATGCAGAAGCTCAGGGACGGCGGCGGAGGCCGCGGGAGACGCCATGCCAGATGTATAAGGCGTTACTGTGACTGCGTCCAGAGAGACAGGAGAGGATGCGGGAATGTGCACATCAGGATAATAGATGGGATCCGGTCCTGGAGCGCTGAGCCAGCCTTAGGAGGCATCTGATAGGTAAGAAATGGCATCCAGATACCCGGATCGTGACAGCTCATCTCTATCTATGTCTGCCAGCCCCAAGTAGTACGATGATTACTCCCTCGCTACTTACATCTTAGCTGTATTATGTTTTGAGAATTGTGGTGCTCTTTGTTACCTGTACTCTATTTGTGTTATTTATTTACTGTAATGCTAAGTTTTGTCTCCCTGTACTGCCCTTTGTACGGCGCTGCCAAACACTTGTGGCGCCCTATAAATAAAATGTAATAATAATAAAAATTGTCCGAAGACACATCTGCTGCTCTGCTTAGCAGAGCAGTGGGGAATAGGTGTTGTGCACATGTGGATGCTGTCTATTCTGTGGAGAGAGGGACTTGGGGACAAGTCCCTATCATGATAAAAATAGTGTGCATGGCTCATGAGACAGCATTTTCAGTAAGGCCATTCCCTCTTTTCGGCCATGTGCATCTTTGACTCGCTATAGGGTCTTCATTCCCATTGTGAAGAAGTTGGGAGATATGGATGCGTATGTTCAGACCACCGTTAAATATTACACTCTTTCTCCAAATGATCCCTTATGGTTAGAGACATTTTTGCTACATATTAAATGAGCCTTGATTATATGCATACTAGTTACCAGCGCATCAAAATGACAAAGTCAGTGCAGACGGCTCTACGCGCCTGAATGGAGCAACACTTGAATTGCTCTGACGGGCTCCATCTAGTGGCTGCCACCACACAAAACACTTGAATTCCCCCCACAGAGGTGAGGAGCACCTTAAATTATATAGGATATGTTTACATATTTTAAGCTACTACTTACGGTTTCTGTTTAAGCATTATGTTATTAGATTGTAGGATATTTTAGGTACTAATTAAGTTATCTGTGCTCAAGTGTGGCTATACTTAAAACATGCGGGTATATTTACTAATATTCATGTTTTAGCCGTTTTTAAGGGTGTTTGATCTCGAATGGTATCGGGTGCATTTTACTGCAACTTTTTGAATCCTGATACGGTCATTTACTAAGCTGCCGAGTTTTCCACATTCCTATTTTCCGATGTCGATGTGATTCGTAATGTCAGGCAGTGTTTTACGGGAGTGATTAGTAAAACACTGCCTGACAAAACACAAGGAATCCCAGCCGGTACTGTGAAATCCGTGCAGGGCTTCATTGTGTGCATTGTGAGCAGTGCAGAATGGGTTAAAAACAGAAATAAAATTTGCGTTGGGGTCCCCCCTCCTAAGCATAACCAGCCTCGGGCCCTTTGAGCCGGTCCTGGTTGTAAAAATACAGGGGAAAAATTGACAGGGGTTCCCCCATATTTTAACAACCAACACCGGGCTCTGCGCCTGGTCCTGGTGCAAAAAATACGGGGGTCAAAAGACGTAGTGGTCCCCCGTATTTTTTCCACCAGCACCGGGCTCCACTAGTCAGAGAGATAATGCCACAGCCGGGGGACACTTTTATTTTGGTCCCGGCGGCCCTGGCATTAAATCACCAACTAGTCACCCCTGGCCGGGGTACCCTGGAGGAGTGGGGACCCCTTAAATCAAGGGGTACCCCCACTCCAGCCACCCAAGGGCCAGGGGGGAAGCCTGAGGCTGTCCCCGCCATCCAAGGGCGATGGATGGGGGGCTGAGAGCCTTTTGTTTTAAAAAAAGAATATTTTTTGTAGCAGAACTACAAGTCCCAGCAAGCCTCCCCCGTAAGCTGGTACTTGGAGAACCACAAGTACCATCATGCATGGAAAAAACGGGCCCGCTGGTACCTGTAGTTCTACTCCAAAAAAATACCCAAATAAAAACAAAACACAGACACCGCGATAGTAAAATTTTATTAAACATACATGCACACTTACATACATAGCTCCATATAAGAAACGGCACTCAGAGTCGAGATAATCAGCAAAGTACAAAACTGTATTGTGGTCGAGTACTTTCGGGGACAATACCCCTTCATCAGGACCTTACTGCAAAAGAGACAGATACAGTATAACAAACTTACCCACCTCTTAAATCCCCTAGAACCAATCCACTCCTACCACACTTCCCGCGCCGCAGCGGGCACCCGTAGCTGGGATCCGGCAAGTGTGACATGCTTCCGGCGGAAGCGGTCCTGTTGTCATGGAAACCAACAGGTTTGCGCTCCACCTACAGCGCGCAGCCTGCGTTCCAAGCCCTCCAGTTTCACTTCCGCCTGTCACAGCTAGACGGCTTCCATTGCTGCAAGGTTCACAACACTGAACACGGGGAGACGAACAGGATGTGGGGCAAACTGTACACCAACACATACATGTAATAAAAGACACACATCGAATATACATGGTAAACACAATGTAAAAACATAACTCAGGACAGACATTTAGTCGCAGCACAGTGGTGAATACTGACACCTCACACTCGGTACCTGCTCCTGAAGATCAGAAGCATCCCCGTGTTTGTGAGGGGGCAGTCTGTAAGCCATACATCGCCAAAAGATATATGTGGACCATCACTATCAAACCCATAAACACATGGAGCAACTCGTGCTATAATTATAACTAAAATTCACAAATTGACAGCCACCTATAAGAGGACACACCATTGCCCACCCAAGGCAGAGCACCAGAACCTAAATTAGACTGTTCCAATTCACTTTATCATTGAGCCCCCCTGGTTTGATCGTACCCAGCCTAACAATCCAACGGGATTCTTTAATCAATAAAGTCTTGGCCCTATCACCACCCCGGAGTGACACCGGTACGTGATCTATCATGAAATATCTGATCTCAACTAACTTATCATTCAATTCCTAAAAGTGACGGGGGACCGGTTGATCAATATCCTTTACAGCTAGTGATAAGCGAATCGCTGATCTATGTGCGTTCATACGCTCCTTGAACTTACGGGTGGTCTGCCCGACGTAGAATAACCCACAAGGACAGACCACCACGTACACAACAAATCACATGTTACAAGTCAACACAAATCTCATGTCATACATCTTATCAACATGAGGATGTTTGAACTTAGGAGGTCATTCCGAGTCGTTCGCTCGGAAAATTTCTTCGCATCGCAGCGTTTTTCCGCTTAGTGCGCATGCGCAATGTCCGCACTGCGACTGCGCCAAGTAAATTTGCTAAGAAGTTAGGATTTTTACTCACGGCTTTTTCTTCGCTCAGGCGATCGTAGTGTGATTGACAGGAAATGGGTGTTACTGGGCGGAAACAGGCCGTTTTATGGGCGTGTGGGAAAAAACGCTACCGTTTCCGGGAAAAACGCGGGAGTGGCTGGAGAAACGGAGGAGTGTCTGGGCGAACGCTGGGTGTGTTTGTGACGTCAAACCAGGAACGACAGGCACTGAACTGATCGCAGATGCCGAGTAAGTCTGGAGCCACTCAGAAACTGCTACGAGATGTGTAATCGCAATATTGCGAATACGTCATTCGCAATTTTAAGAAGCTAAGATTCACTCCCAGTAGGCGGCTGCTTAGCGTGTGCAATGCTGCTAAAATCAGCTTGCGAACGAACAACTCGGAATGAGGGCCTTAGTACATGGAATAATATAATGGCAGGTGGTACAATCATTACATGAATAGCACCAAAAGGTTTCCTGTATACATTGGGGGTTTGTGGTACATTACGACCTGTTATATCAGTATGGACCAGTAAATCATTCAAATTACTCCCACGTCTAAAGGCCGCCACCGGGCGTTTGCCCGTAAACATCGGGAGTTCACTATCCAAGCTCACGATAGGCCACAAGGCCTTCGTGGCTTGTTTGATTACCGGACTGGCCACTGTGTAGTCACTCACCCACGGGAGGATCTGATCTTGATTCCTACTACATGGGCTTAATAGATCAGCTCTAGACGTGCTCAACACTCGGGTCCTATGCGCTAAAAGGGTCTTCCTATCATACTCTCGTGCCAGAAACTTATCAACCACTTTATCGAGTTCTGATGGAACCGTAGATGCATCACTAGAAATCCGGGCGACTCGCATCATTTGCGAGAGTGGCAACCCCTGTTTTAAAGATGTTGGGTGGTGACTAGATACTACCAGTAACGTGTTTCTATCAGTCAATTTAGTATAAACCTCCGTAATGAATTGGTTGTTAGACAATATCACATGTACATCCAGAAAGTTCACATCCGTGCTACTTGACGTATATGTGAACTTAATGGGAGTGTCCAATCCATTGATTTCCACCATCATATTATCAAATTCCTGTTGGCCACCTGTCCATAAAAGGAACACATCGTCTATGTAGCGCTTATAGAGCAGGATGTTCCCCCTAAAACGACTGTTCTGGAAGAACATCCGACTCTCAAGAGCAAACATAAACACATTCACGTAGGAGGGTGCTACGGGCGAACCCATAGCACCCCCCCTCAGTTGTAAATAGAAACAACCATCAAAGATAAAGTAATTTCGGCATAGTGTCAATTCAAGCAGTTGCATAAATAAAGCATGATCAAATTCATCCTGCAACACATAGGACTGCAGGAAGTCCCTCATAGCCTCCAGCCCTCCCTCATGGGGAATGCTGGTATACAGACTGGTAATGTCCAAACAACATAATAATTTTCAGAGGGGACATCATGGAAATCATCTAAGAGCTTCAAAAAGGTAGTGGTGTCCTTAAGAAAAGTGTCCTGGGTCATCAGGTGGGGTTGTAGTACACAGTCTAATAACTGAGACACAGAAGTATAAAGCGAATCTCTGGCCAAGATGATCGGCCTCCCAGGAGGTTTCTGGCTATCTTTGTGTAGTTTGGGAATAGTGTAGAGAATTTGAACTCTTGGATATTTCACACACAATACTTCAAAGATTTTGTTGGTAAAATTTTGTGATCTTGATACGCCTCCTTCAAAATTGTGAACAGTTCACTTTGGAATTTGACAGTGGGGTCACAATGTAATTTCTTATAAACAGCTGTATCAGATAATTGTGACATTACTTCCGCTTTGTAGTCACCCAAATTCTGAACGACTATAGCGCCCCCTTTGTCTGCAGGCCTGATCGTGATGTCCTCATACGTTTTAAGTTGTTGCAGCGCCCTGAATTCAGCCTTGGATAAATTAGGTCTGATCCGATGTGGTACCTGTGTGAATTTATTAACAGATTCATCCAGCAATCTACTAAATGTTCTAATGGATGGGTTATATGAAACCGGATCAAACATTGATCTCGATCTTTATTGCAAAAAAGAAGAAAAAACTGGATTGCCGCCATCAAATTGTTTCCCATGAAAATGTTCCTTGAGTCTCAGTTTCCGTGTAAACTGATGGAGATCCCGCTTCCAATTGAACTCATTAAAGAAATGAGTAGGTACAAAACTGAGGCCCCTATTAAGAACTTGCAGTTCTAATTGAGTTAGGGTCCGATCTGATAGATTGAAGATTAAATTTTCTTCTTGTCTTGTACTTTTCTGGTCCCTCTGGTTCTGGCCACCCCGGCGGGTGGGAGGTCGTCTTTGGTCTTTACAGAATCCACTTACATACATACATACTTACCTATGTTGACACGAAGCAGTCGGTCCCCTTGTCCAGTAGAATCCCGGGGTACCTGTAAATAAAATTGTACTTACAAAGAATCCTGTGTAGATCGGTCCTCTTCTTAACAGTTATAATCCACGTACTTAAAAAAAACAATAAACCGAAATACCTGGACCACGCACTGAAAGGGGATCCATGTTTACACATGGATCCCCTTTCCCCGACTGGCGGGACCGCCCGTGACTGCTGTCAAAGAGAGTCCCTTCAGCCAATCAGGGAGCGCCACGTCATGGCACTCTCCTGATTGGCTGTGCGCGCCTGAACTGTCAGTCAGGCTGTGCACTGTGGATACAATGTAGCGCATAGGCGCTACATTGTATCCAATGGTGGGAACTTTGCGGTCTGCGGTAGACCGCAAGGTTAAGTGGGGCCAGTCATGGGGGGTCCCACCAGTCGGGGAAAGGGCTTCCATGTGTAAACATGGGATCCCTTTCAGATCGTGACTTCGTGGACCGGGCTTTTCGTTTTTTTAATTTTGCCAAATCCCTGGATTATAACTTATAAGAAGAGGACCGATCTACCCCGGATTCTTTGTAAATATAATTTTTATTACAGGTACCCCGGGATTCTACTGGAGAAGAGGACCAACTGCTTCGTGTCAACATAGGTAAGTATGTATGTATGTAAGTGTGTATGTATGTTTAATAAAATTGTACTATCACGGTGTGTGTGTTTTTTTTTATTTGGGTATTTTTTTGTAGTAGAACTACAAGTACCAGCGGGCCCTCTTTCCCCCCCGCATGCTGGTACTTGTGGTTTTCCAAGTACCAGCTTACGGGGAGGCTTGCTGGGACTTTTAGTTCTGCTACAAAAAACAATACTCTTTTTTTTACACAAAAGGCTATCAGCCTCCCATCCGCCACCCTTGGATGGGGGGGACAGCCTCGGGCTTCACCCCTTGCCCTTGGGTGGCTGGATGGGGGGACCCCTTGATTTAAAGGGTCCCCACTCCTCCAGGGTACCCCGGCCAGGGGTGACTAGTTGGTGATTTAATGCCAGGGCCGCCGGGACCAATATAAAAGTGTCCCCCGGCTGTGGCATTATCTCTCTGACTAGTGGAGCCCGGTGCTAGTGGAAAAAATGCGGCGGACCACTACGTCTTTTGTCCCCTGTATTTTTTGCACCAGGACTAGGTGCAGAGCCCGGTGCTGGTTGTAAAAATATGGGGGAACCCCTTTCAATTTTTTCCCTGTATTTTTACAACCAGGACCGTCTCAAAGAGCCCGAGGCTGGTTATGCTTAGGAGGGGGGACCCCACGCAAATTTTTGATTCAATTGTTACACTAAACAATCCTTTCCCATAGATAACCGTGCACAGATCTCACTGGTCCATGCATGATTATCCAAACTCGCCTGGAATAAGCAGGTCTATTTTTTTGCTGCTTTTTTTAACGATTCGCAAAAAAATACACCCGCTCTTGAGCATTCAGAGACTAACACCCAAATACGAATGAATAGTAAATTCCTGTGTTGTATGAACAAACAGCCGCGTTTGGCCGATGGTCTATTCATTCGTATTTCTGAACTTAGCCGTGAAAACCATTACGAATAGCCCAAACACTGCCGAGATTTGTGCTTGGTAAATGGTAAAAAAACACAAATCGGACAAACACTAATTTTTTGTAAATATACCCCCTGGACTAATAATGTGTCTTGAGGGCCGAGTTTGGAGAGATCTATGTAGAAAATTGTCTTCCAAAAGAATACTTAATTTTGTGCACCTATTTTCTTGGTAAAAAAGGGTGTAGTAAATAAGATCTACGATATATAGTTACACAGTCAATAGGTCTACCCCATGCAGTCAACATACATTTGGCCGACAGAGTGAAAAGGACAGATGGAAAAGTCAACTGGTAGAAAAAGTTGGCATGGTCAAAAGGTCGACATGACAGTGGCAGACACAAATAGTCGACACAAGTTTTTAAAAAAATAATTGGGTGAAATCTTGTATGTTGCATCATATGTGACCACCATCAGTGGAAACGTGTACCTTCCTCACTCTCATACTGTGGGCAGGTTACTATTCCTTATTGTAGTCCACATACATAGTAAATTAAGCAAAAGTTGGAAAACTAAAAAAAAAAAATATGTGTCGACCATTTCGTTGTCAACCATTGTCATGTCAACCTTATGAATCGGTTGACCTTTTGTACCTTTCAAACTTAAGCACTGTCTACCTTTCATCTGTCGACCTTTGTATCTCTTGATCTTGTGTACCTGTTGATTTAATGCATGTCGATCATGTGGTGTCGACCTATTCACTGGAACCCATTGAGAAAGCATATTGAAAAGTTTCACCAATTTAAAGAGTTTTTGCAATTGGAGAACACACTTTACATTTTTTCCTGTTTATTGATATCGATTGAACCATGACTGCATTGTGTCTTATCGTTATCGGCACTATATGAATAAAAAATGTATCGTTCTGAGTTCAGCAGGTACTGTAGATCTAGGGAACTGGTCATTCTGAGTTGTTCGCTAGCTGTTTTCGGTCGCTGTGCAGCAATTAGGCAAAAAAGCGGCACTTCTGCGCATGCATATGCGGCGCAATGCGCACGTGCAACGTACATTCACAAGAGCCAATGCAGTTTTACACAAGGTCTAGCGAAGCATTTCAGTCACACTGCTGGCCGCAGAGTGATTGACATGAAGTGGGCGTTTCTGGGTGTCAACTGACCGTTTTCAGGGAGTGTTCGGAAAAACGCAGGCGTGGTTCGGAGAACGCAGGGTGTGTTTGTTTAGTCAAATCTGGAACTGAACAGTCTGAGGTCATTGCAAGCTAGGAGTAGGTCTGGAGCTGCTCTGAAACTGCACAATTTTGTTTTGTAGCCGCTCTGCGATCCTTTCGTTCGCACTTCTGCTAAGCTAAAATACACTGAGGGCGGCGGCTTAGCGTTTGCACGACTGCTACAAACTGCTAACTCGGAATGACCACTTTAGATCTAGCCTTAAGACAAATCCAATAATCCACAATATCAACCTTTACACCGGAATATTTAAATCAGGGCTGGCCAAACCAATCCTCGAGATCTACCAACAGTACACATTTTCCAGACCACCTAGCTGGTGCACTGGTGTAGTCATTACTAATTAAGATGTGCTGCATTCATTCCTGACAATTCTACAGATCTCCAGGAGGCCTGGAAAACATGAACTGTTGGTAGATCTCGAGGACCGGTTTGGCCAGCCCTGATTTAAATATACACCATATATGGTGCTAAATGGCAATGCACAACCATAATATACTACTATTAGTTCGTAGAAGTTTATAGGTATGAAAAGAATATCTGGTAAGAAGGGCTTTCTGCCCTTATCACGCATGCTGCAAATGCATTAACACACTTATCCCTGGGATCTATGGGTTAACGCCTATTGGTGTACATTCCGAGTTGTTCGCTCGCTTGCAGTTTTTAGCAGCCGTGCAAACGCTATGCCGCCAACCACTGGGAGTGTATGTTAGCTTAGCAGAAGTGCGAACGAAAGAATCGCAGAGCGGCGGCAATTTTTTTTTGGTGCAGTTTTAGAGTAGCTCAATACCTACTCAGCGATTGCGATCACTTCAGACTGTTCAGTTCCTGTTTTGACGTCACAAACACGCCCTGCGTTCACCCAGCCACGCCTGCGTTTTCCTGGCATACCTGCGTTTTTTCGATCACTCCCTGAAAATGGTCAGTTGACACCCAGAAACGCCCACTTCCTGTCAATCACTCTGCGACCAGCAGTGCGACTGAAATGCTTCGCTAGACCCTGTGTGAAACTACATCGTTCGTTGTAATAGTACGTCACGCATGCGCATTGCGCCACATACGCATGCGCAGAAGTGACTTTTTTTTGCCTCATAATGCACAGCGAACGAATTCTGCTAGCGATCAACTCAGAATGACCACCATTATCTGCAGTTTTACTGAACAAGGAAAAGGGCTTGTGCTGTAAAGGGGGGTACTGACGGGAGAGATGTGTGCTGAGCGATCTTAACACAGACCGCTCATCACACATATCTCCCCCCGCTCAGTACAGCGCGATGTGCTGAGCAAGGCCCCCCGACAGACGGGGGGCCGCTCACTTCACACAGCGGTGAAGTGAGCGACCCGCTAGATTGTGCCTGCATCGCTATCGCTTGGGGACATGACAGATCCCTGCTTGAAATCTAAGCAACCTAGTCAGATTGCTTAGAGTTTAAACACGGATCTCTCCGTGTGTACCCGCCTTAATTATTGAGCCTAAAAGAATCCAGCCCTAAAGGTGTGATGGACCGAGATAGTTCGGCAACCCCTGATATAAACAGTTGCATACCTCCCAACATTCTGCCCCAAGAAAAGGGAGTGTGGCCTCTGGAAAGGGGTGTGGCTTCTCTGGAATGATGTGATTATGAGCCACGCCCCTACACTGGCCAATGCCCCTGTCCCTCTCTCCCGGTTAATAGATGCCACTGGTAGAGCAACGGGTAAGAGAGAGTCTACCAGCTGCCCCCCTCCCCATTGAAAGACACTGAGACCCACAGTGGGATAGCAGGACAGTCAGGGCCGGATTAAGGGCCACATGGGCCTGGAGCTGAAAATGTTAAAGGGCCTATTGTGAGATGCAGAGGAGCTCTGATTTGTGTGGGTGGTGGAGGGGCCAGAGCCACGTGGGTGTATATACCTCCTACCCTATCAGGTCCACTGTTTCCTTAAGTACATAAAAATACAAAACTTGCATACATTTCTGAGAAAACTAGAAAAACTGTTTTAATACTTATGAATTATGGCTGACTCTGTGGCCATGTGGATGCTGCTATGATGATGGGCCTATTTTTATGTGGAGGCCTGGAGCTGGAGCTCCATCCGCCCCATTGTTAATCTGGCCCTGAGGACAGTCACAGAAAAATTTGAATTCCTGCCAAAATTGGGACAGTTGGGAGGTTAGCAGTTGTACAAAGGTTAGCCTTCATATGGCTTTAAAGACTATCTCCTATCCTATAATTATCAATGGCAAAGGAAGAGCGAAACAATTGGCAGAACTTTGCACCTCTGCGAAATGACCTGTTCCGGCGAAATGCCAACTGTATGAAATTTTGCAGCATCGTTGCTCATATCTGCTTGCAGGGGCCGATCGGCCATAGGATTCTCCGGGAATGTTCCCGGTGGGCCAATGTGCGCATGTCCACGTGGGGCCTATTTTGTTTGTTGACATGTGAGAGGTGGTGCTGCCACCATTGTTTCACGGTATACCTCTGGTGCTGCCCGCGTGAGGCCACGTCTACAGATTTTTTCAAGGCCACTTTTAGTTCCCAATCTACCTCTGCCCATCTTTAAAAGAAAGTTCAATGGAATAATTAAAAAATGAATATATAGATGTTACAGCCAAGAATTATAAAACCTCTTGGGCATTTCCAACAGCAGTGGAAATAAATAAATAAAAATTCCTGTAGGGGCCAAAGTGTGTGTGTTTTTTCCTGTCGGGGCCAATGTGTTTTTTTTTTGTCATGCAATGTTTTTCATCTGCGCTTGTGTCTGAGTTGCACCGGGCATGCATGCATCGTAATGGTGTTCGTACAGATTTGCAGTACAAAGTCAGACAAATGCACCAAGAAGTGTATTAGAAATGTGTTGGGCATTCCTGTGTGCTTACAGGGGGTTGGCTAATCAGACGCAGATGTAACATAGTGTGGTTGTGTTGCTGAAATTGTTTGCAAATAGAGACGTTGAATTGCTAACACTGGATTCCATACTCAATCAGATGATATGCACTTAGGGCTGGTGAAGGTCTCAATGGTGCGACTGATTGTGGCCTCTAAAGATGCACAAAGCTTGTTTACAGTGTAGACACTGAAAGTGGGCATCACAGTCCTTGCATATTTGGATACATGGATGTACACTAGGGAACTGCATTGTAGTGTCACTAGCATAAAGTCATACCTCCCAACTTTGCTCCCTTCTAAAGAGGGACACACGCGCGGCGAAGCCGCGCGCTCCCGAAAAGGGGGTGTGGCCTATGAAAAGGGGGCGTGGCTTCGCGGGAGGACCCGCGATTGCGAGCCACGCCTCCGTTTTCGTCATTGAGGGGGCATGCCCAGCGCTCTGTGAGCCGCTGGCATGCCCCCTCTCCCCCTGTCTGCACAGAATAGACGCTGTGCGCATGCGCACAGCGTCTATTCACCGCTGCTCTGCTAAGCAGGGCAGCGACAGACAGAGCCTCCCAACTGTCCCCCCCACCGCGGGACACTGCGGCCCGCGGGTGGGACAGCGGGACAGTCCCCAAAAAACGGGACTGTCCCGCGAACATCGGGACAGTTGGGAGGTATGATAAAGTCACAGACGCAGCTGCAGCAAAAGACGAGTCTAACTCAAAATCAGACCCTATGAGGGGAAATCCCACCCCCTCAACAGACCCCCTCCCCCACAACAGACCTTGGCCCCATTAGGGCTCCTTCCCGGGCTGGCTGTATTCCATCCCAATCCACCCTTGTCTGCTTGTATCCTACCAAAATATCTTCCTTTGAGCAGGTAACAAAGTATTACCCCTTAGCTTCATAATGCTGTCAGTAACTGCTATCACAAGGCTTAGTAAAGAGAATTATTTATGAGAACAAGTCAGGTCTCTGCTTCATTTTATTTCCGTTTTCAGCCATTTTTTAGGGCAAAAGTCCTGCTGACTGGGAAAGAAATTTTAGTGTCTCAGAAAACAGCGATTAAAATAACTTTGTTCTCAGAGTAATTCTAGTCTGCTCTGCTGTTGGGGTGCCCAAATGTCTGTAGTTTATGGCTAAATAAATTGTGAGCAAGATTTTTCTTTTATACACGTTTTATTGTGGCTGTTGCCTGAACATGTCTCAAAGCTCTGTCCTGGCTACAGTTTAAGGTGCACCAGTCAATGACATGTACAAACACACATTGGTACCTTAATAAATAATCTCAGTATGACTGTAACCTTATTACAGTACAGAGACAAACAACCCCTTTTGGCCTCAAAAACACTTATTTATTTCTTGATAAAATGTACTAGTAGCTTTGTACACAGGGACACTGATTTATTCTGTAAATACGGAACACCGCATAGCAGCTCTTGTGTGTGATGAATGTAAATACCAGATACAGGTTGAGTATCCCATATCCAAATATTCCGAAATACGTAATTTTTTGAGTGAGAGTGAGATAGTGAAACCTTTGTTTTCTGATGGCTCAATGTACACAGACTTTGTTTAATACACAAAGTTTTACAAAAATATTATTAAATGACCATCAGGCTGTGTGTATAAGGTGTATATGAAACATAAATGCATTCTGTGCTTAGACCTGGGGTCCCATCACCATGATATCTCATTACGGTATGTAATTATTCCAAACTACGGAAAAATCCAATATCCAAAATACTTCTGGTCCCAATCATTTTGGATAAGGGATACTCAACCTGTATTATGCTCAGTAATTACAGATACTGGATTCCAATGCCAGGAAGGTTTAATAGTAAGATACAAATACACTGCAACAGGGGCGGTTCAACGAGGAGGGGGCCCGTGTGCAGGCTCCGGGTGGCCCCCTCCTCTTAGCGGCGCGGTAGACGCTGGCATTATGCCAGCATCTACTGCGCATGCGCGGACTCCGGAAACATGGCACCTGCCATGTTCCAGAGTCTAAATCTCTACTGCGCATGTGCGGCAGCCATATGGGTGGCAATGTTTGCTCCGCGGCTGCAGCCCCGATGCGATACTCCGCAAAGATAAGAAATAAGTAATAAAAATCTATTTACTAAGCCTTGGAGAGAGAAAAAGTGGACGGAGTTAAAGTACCAACCAATCAGCTCCTAACTGCCATGTTACAGACTGTATATGAAAAATAGTCAGAAGCTGATTGGCTTGTACTTTATCTCTGTCCACTTTATCTCTCTCCAAGGCTTAGTTGTTCATAAACCCCTAAAGGGGGGTACACATGGATAGAGCTGGATTTAGGGGTCAGGCCGCCCCTAGGCACAATGATATTGGCTGCCCCCTCCAGCACAAAGGTATAAGTTGCTGTATACACATTGTGCCAGGTATAAGTCTCTTATACACATTGCACCAGGTCGAGCCCATTATACATATTGCGCCAGGTTGCCCCTTATAGGGGTCAGGCCACCCCTAAGCCTCTTATACACATTGCACCAGGTCGAGCCCATTATACACATGGCACCAGGTCGAGCAGCACATTGTACACATTGCGCCAGTTAGCCCCTTCTAGGGGTCAGGCCGCCCCTAGGCACAATGATATTGGCTGCCCCCCCAAGCACAATGATATTGGTCACTGTATACACATTGTTCCAGGTATAAGCCTCTTATACACATTGCACTAGGTCAAGCCCATTATACACATTGCACCATGTCAAGCCCATTATACACATTGCGCCAGGTAGCCTCTTATACACATTGCACCAGGTAGCCCCTTATACACTTTGCACCAGATAGCCCCTTATACACTTTGCACCCGATAGCCTCTTATACACATTGCACCAGGTAGTCCCTTATACACATTGCACCAGGTAGCCCATTATACACATTGCAGCAGGTAGCCCATTGTACACATTGCAGCAAGTTGCCCATTATACACATTGCAGCAGGTTGCCCATTATACACATTGCATCAGGTAGACCATGATACACATTGCACTACGTAGCCCATTAAACACATTACAGCATGTAGCCTATTATACACATTGCACCAGGTAGCCCATGATACACATTGCACTAGGTAGCCCATTATACACATTGCACCAGGTAGCCCCTTATAGCATTTCACCAGGTGAGAGAGAGAGAGAGAGAGAGCAACATTGGGCCAGGTCGAGCCTCTTTTACACATTTTGACAGGTCGAGCCCGTTATACACATTGTGCCAAGTTTAGCCTGTTATAAACATTGCGCCAGGTTGAGGCCATTATACATATTGCGCCAGGTAGCCCCTTATAGGGGTCAGGCCGCCCCTAAGCCTCTTATACACATTGCACCAGGTCGAGCCCATTATACACATTGCACCAGGTCATGCACATTATACACATTGCGCCAGGTAGCCCCTTATAGGGGTCAGGCCACCCCTAGGCACAATTATATTGGCCGCCCCCCCAAGCACAATGCTATCGGTTGTTGTATACACATTGTGTCAGGTATAAGCCTCTTATACACATTGCACCAGGTCAAGCCCATTATACACACTGCACCATGTCGAGCCCATTATACACATTGCGCCAGGTAGCCCTTTATACACATTGCACCAGATAGCCCCTTATACACATTGCACCAGGTAGCCCCTTATACACTTTGTACCAGATAGCCCCTTATACACATTGCACCAGGTAGCACCTTATACACATTGTGCCAGGTTGAGCCTGTTATACACATTGCGCCAGGTCAAGCCCATTATACACATTGCTCCAGGTAGCCCCTTATACACACTGCACCGGTTAGACGCTTATACACATTGCACCAGGTAGCCCCTTATACACATTGCAGCAGGTAGCCCATTATACAAACCTCACCAGGTAGTCCATTATACACGTTGCACCACATAGCTCATTATACACGTTTCACCAGGTAGCCCATTATACACGTTGCACCATGTAGCGGGAAGAAGCCACAGTGGGCAGGGCCGGATTAAGTTTGTAGGGGCCCAGGGCAACAAACTTGTGGGGCTCCTGCAGCATCAAAAACACTTGCATACCACCACCCAAACCCATTAGACACTTATCATTTGGATGCTTGGCCCACTGAAGTCCTTTATGCAAGCTGTGGACACCTCACCCGCCAGCTTGGGAATCATGGAGTGCTGCTTGTTCTGGGGGTCTTGCAGCCAGGTAACACTTTGTCATAGCCAGAACTCCTAGAATCAGTGGCGGAACTACTGCCAGTGCAAGCTGTGCCTTGCACTGGGGCCCACCACAGTCAAGGGGCCCAAAGCCAGCGTGGCATGTAATGAGTCAAACTGACTCCTTACATGCCGCTGTGTGCTGCAGGCCACCGCCACCCACTGAAGAGAGGAGCACAGAGGCCACCGGAGGGGGGGGGGAGGAGTGAGGTGGATGAGGGAGCTGCAGCAGCGCTATGTAATTGGTGGAGGTGCAGCTGTCCTTCACCTTCACCATAGGCTCTCCTCCGCCGCTGTGAATGCTGGGATGCGCTTTCCTCATCACAGTGGCGGAGGACAGCCTATGGTGAAGGAGAGGGACAGCTGCAGCGGAGCCTCCACCAATTACACTGCGCTGCTGCGGCTCCCGAGTTCCCCTCCCTCCTCTTTCTTTTCCCCTGCCTGGGATCTGCCAGCACCGAGAAGCCTGAGCCAGCGGAGACAGTAGGTATATCTATTCA
Organism: Pseudophryne corroboree; assembly: GCF_028390025.1. NCBI lineage: Eukaryota > Metazoa > Chordata > Amphibia > Anura > Myobatrachidae > Pseudophryne > Pseudophryne corroboree. Next base: position 417,159,764 of record NC_086452.1, on the reverse strand, counting down.
TTCTTTCTTTCTTTCTTTCTTTCTTTCTTTCTTTCTTTCTATCTATATATTCTGTCGGTATGCCTTAATGTGTAAAAAGGGGGATGCTGTCTGCCATAATTTGTAAAAAGAGGACGCTGTCTGCTGTAATGTGTAAAAAGGGGACTCTGTCTGCCGTAATGTATAAAAAGGGGATACTGTCTGCCGTAATGTGTAAAAAAGGGGTCGTTGTTTGCCGTAAATGTGTAAAAAGGGGACGCTGTCTGCCATAATGTGTAAAAAAGGGGACGCTGTCTGCCGTAATGTGTAAAAAAGGGGACTCTCTCTGCCGTAATGTGTAAAAAAAGGAATCTGTCTGCCGTAATGTGTAAAAACGGGACGCTGTCTGCCGTAATGTGTAAAAACGGGATGCTGTCTGCCGTAATGTGTAAAAAGGGGAATCTGTCTGCCGTAATGTGTAAAAAGAGGATCCTGTCTGCCGTAATGTGTAAAATCGGGACGCTGTCTGCTGTAATGTGTAAAAAGGGGGACGCTGTCTGCCGTAATGTGTAAAAGGGGACGCTGTCTGCCGTAATGAGTAAAAGGTGGACGCTGTCTGCCATAATGTGTAAATAGGGGAATCTGTCCGCTGTAAGGTGTAAAAGGGGCTTGTGAATGCCAAATTGCTTTCTCACAAATATTTAAAATGCCCACTCTAATATATATTGCAGACGCCAGGCGCATCTTATTACCATATACGATAAAAGTGCGCTGTACATCGCAAAACACTGCATCCCATAAGAGAAAACAATACACCCACACATTATCTGAGTTCCAAAGCTCATTGATGTATATATTTGTTATTAAAAGTGTTACGTTCCTGATGCTCAGAACTGGAGAGATGTAGTGATGCGAGTTCAGAGCACCAGAACGTGACGCTGAACTAAGGAGAGGTACGGGAATAGCCCCTAGCACCCTACCTCCGTTGTCTTACCCGTGTGGTCGACTCACGCCTGAATGACTATGGTTTCTTGGGCCTTCGGCAGCCGTGTTTGTAGGGCGGATTAGGTCTGCCCAACTCCGATGCCCCCAGGTCTTAGAGAGAGACAAAGCGTGAACCGAGACAGGGTAATAACAAGGGGACATCTAACTAAAACAAACAGAAGCTAGGGGCTACTAACTACCCTAAAACTAAAGGTATGTGCGGCACGCCACCAAGGAAAAAGGACAACAAAAGATACCACTGTCCGTTCCCCCACACGGCACCGCCGAGTTCCGGGGAGGACAGTGAAAAGCGGAAACCTCCGCAAAAACCTCCAACACAAAAATAATACAAAGTTAAAGCGGCCTAGGCCGCAACTCGCGGCAGAAGCCGCTACTCACGAAACCGGGAGAGAACCCCAAATAACGAGAACCCTCGGATGACTGCAACAGGTTCGTTTTGGACATGAAGGATTCCCAGGACCGGCTTCAGAACTACAGGACTCGGGAGCACAGGGAGCAGGATCGACCAGATACAGCTAAATCAGGAACAGACGTTACCAGGCAGGAACAGCATGCAGGAAGCTATCACCGGCGTTTGTGTGAGGCACTGAGGAGGCATATAACAGGGAACCCTCCAATGGCAGTGCAGCAGAGCCTAATTGATGAATGTCGTGCAGCTGCCTTGCTGCACGACCAGGGGAGAACAGGTGTGAGTACTCTCATGGCAACGGGGAACGCGTTCCGCCTGTGGCGTCCCCGTTGCCATGGACCCAGCGGCCCTGGGCGCACGGCATCCTAGCGTTGCCAGGGACCCGCCGGCTATCGCGCGCACGGCGTCCCGGCATTGCTAGGCACCGTGCGGGAGCAGACAGAGCGAGAGGCGCGGCGGCCGTGACCGCTGCTCGGTCAGAACGCGGACAAAAACCGCCGTGCCTAACAGTACCCCCCCCTTGAGGAGGGGTTAAAGAACCCCTAGAGCCGGGTTTTCTGAGGAAACTCCTGAAAGAATATCTTCTTAAGTTTAGGAGCATGTAAATCCTTATCCAAGACCCAAGACCTTTCCTCAGGACCATAGCCATTCCAGTGGACCAAAAAATAAAGCCGGCCACGAAAAAGCTTCGAATCTAAAACCTTCTCCACCAGGAACTCTTGTTGACCCTGAACATCCACCGGAAGTCTACCCTGGGAACCTCCTGGAAACAATATATTTCTTCAAAAGAGAGCAGTGGAAAGTGTTGTCAACTTTAAGTGATTTAGGCAACCGCAGCCGAAAAGCCACTGGATTGACTTTCTTGACAATAAGAAACGGTCCAATAAATTTGGGTCCCAATCTAGCCGAGGGTTGTCAGAGCTTGATGTTACGGGTTGACAACCACACCTTATCTCCCACCTTAAGAGTGCACGGGCGTCGGAACCTATCCGAAGAAAAATTCTCTCGGAAGGCAGCCTTCTTCAGGGCAAGGTGCACCTTTTTCCAAATTATTCTGAAGCGGGAAGTTAAGGTCAACGAAGAGCCTGGAAAATGAGGATAAAAGGAATTGGCTCTAGGATGAAAGCCCAGGACCGAAAAGAAAGGAGACTCCTTGGTGGAAGAATGGCAAGAGTTATTATAGGCAAACTCGGCCAAAGGAAGAAATTCAGACCAATCATTCTGAAGTTTGGCCGAATACAGCCGTAAATACTGCTTTAATGACTGATTAACACGTTCAGTTTGTCCGTTAGACTGTGGATGGTATCCAGATGTTAAAGAGAGCTTCATATTTAATGAGGCACAAAAACGTTTCCAGAAACGGGCAATGAATTGTGGTCCCCGGTCAGAGACAATATCCATGGGTAAACCATGGAGCCTGAAGACATGGCGGAGAAACGAAACTGCCAAAACTTGAGCGGAGGTTAATCGGGGAATAGCAATGAAGTGGGCCATCTTACTAAAACGGTCTACCACCACCCAAATGACCCGGAATCCAGATGAAAGAGGAAGGTCCACCACAAAATCCATGGAAATGTGTGACCATGGCCTAAGAGGGATGGCTAAAGGCATGAGTTGCCCGACTGGCAACGATCGGGATATCTTTCGCTGAGCGCAGACCTGACAAGAAAAGACAAATTCCCTTACGTCCTTGGAAAGATTAGGCCACCACACCAAGCGAGAAATTAATTCCAAGGTTTTAGTAACACCCGGATGACCGGAAACTTTGTTATCATGAAACTCAGCTAGAACAGTGCCTCTCAGAAATTCAGGGACGAAGAGATGGTCCGCATGAGTAACGTTGGGAGCCTGCTGCTGAAGTTGGACTAGCTGTGTAAATAAATCCTGTGTGAGGCCTGCCCGGATGTAAGCCGATGGAACTATGGGGGTAGTAGCCGGATGGTTATTGTGAACCGGAAGAAAACAACGTGACAAGGCATCAGCTTTCGTATTCTTGGAACCGGGCCTGAAGGTGATAATAAACCTGAAACAAGTAAAAAACAGCGCCCAACGTGCCTGTCGAGCATTAAGCCGTTTAGCTGACTCAATATACTGCAAGTTCTTGTGGTCAGTAAACACTGTAATGGTATGCCTAGCTCCTTCTAGCCAATGCCTCCACTCCTTGAAAGCCCATTTAACTGCCAACAATTCTCGATTACCAACATCATAGTTGGATTCTGCGGAGGAGAATTTCCTGGACATGAAGGCACAAGGGTGTAATTCCTGAGAATCCGGGTCTTCCTGAGAAAGGATAGCCCCCACTCCAACCTCTGAGGCATCTATCTCGACAATAAAGGAGAGTTCAAGGTTAGATTGCCTGAGAACAGGAGCTGAGACAAAGGCCTGCTTCAAGGCCAGAAAGGCAGACTCAGCTTCAGGCGACCAATTGGATGGGTCCGCTCCTTTTTTAGTCAATGCTACTATAGTAGCGACCAAATCAGAAAAGGTATGAATAAAACGCCTATAATAATTTGCAAACCCTAAAAAGCGCTGAATTGCTTTTAAGTTCGTGGGTTGTGCCCAATTTAGGATGGCCTGCAGTTTTTTTGGTTCCATGAAAAACCCCTTAGGAGAAATAATATACCCCAGGAAGGACACTTCTGTGATGTGGAAATCACATTTCTCCAGTTTGGCGTATAAATGATTCTCCCGTAATTTTTGAAGGACCAGTCGAACATGGGTAATATGTTGTTCAACAGACTCAGAGTAAATCAAAATGTCGTCTAAATAAACGACTACGAACTTTCCTAGAAAGTCACGAAGGACGTCATTAATGAGATCTTGAAATATCGCAGGAGCATTTGACAGCCCAAACGGCATCACCATGTATTCATAATGACCTGACTGTGTGCTGAAAGCCGTCTTCCACTCATCCCCAGATTTTATTCGGATGAGATTGTAAGCCCCTCTAAGATCGATCTTGGAGAAGATAACGGCAGACCGGAGCTGATCAAACAGTACTGAAATCAATGGCAAGGGGTAGGTGTTTTTAACAGAAATTTTATTCAGAGCCCGAAAATCAATACATGGTCTGAGCGACCCATCTTTTTTCTCAACAAAAAAGAACCCTGCACTCAATGGAGATTTTGAGGGCCTAATGAAGCCTTTTTTCAGGCTATCCTGAATATAATCATTCATTGCCGTGGTTTCCGGCCCGGACAGGGCATATAATCTCTCCTTAGGTAAAGAGGCAACGGGAACTAAATCAATAGCGCAGTCATAGGACCGATGGGGAGGCAGTACATCCGCATTACTTTTGGAGAAAACATCGGCAAAGTCCTGATATTCCAAAGGAATAAGTTCTGGGGTGACTGCCGCAACCCGGACTGGACGGGAAATACACTCCTTAACACAAAAGGGACCCCATTGGGAAATCTCCCCAGACCGCCAATCTATGGTGGGATTATGTAGGGTCCCCACTGTCAGTTGTACTGGAGGTGTGCGGTGAGTGATAACCCCATTAGATAGCGGACCACCATCCAAGCCGTGCATGGTGATACGTTTATCCAAAGGTATCTGTGGAACGCCTAAAGCCTGAGCCCAACCAAGATCCATGAAATTTCCCGCAGCTCCACTGTCGACGAAGGCCGACACCAACGAACTGAGGCTACCAAAGGAAATTTTTACAGGAACTAATAAGGAATCGTTAGAGGAGATTAACTGCAGACCCAAGTGAACCCCCTCACTACTCACTTGGTCAGAGCGTTTCCCTGCTTATTCGGGCAATTACGTGTGATATGTCCCTTGAAACCACAATACAAGCAAAGACCAGAATTTAGCCTTCTGGTTCTTTCCTCTGGGGACAGCCGGGAGAGACCCATTTGCATGGGCTCCTCGACGTCCTTAGGGAAAGTATACACACATGGACTAGGCCTGAAACTAGCTCCTCTTTCAGCCCTCCGCTCACGGAGACGTTGATCAATTTTAATAGCGAACTCCATGAGTTTGTCTAGAGTCTCAGGAGCGGGGTACTGAAGGCAGGGCCGAAACTAGGATTTTCGTCACCCGGGGCAAGGCGGTAATGCACCGCCCACCCACCCCCAAAAAAAAAACATGCAAACAAACAAACACTGTCAGACTAAAATAATCATATTATAAAAAAATGTGGAAAAAAAGGGGATACTATTGGACAATATTCCCCTATGTGCCCCAAATGCCCTAAGCATCACATGCCCCCCCCAGCAGCATGTTCCACTACATGCCCCACTGTGTGTCCCCATACATTGCACTATATCACTGCTCTACATTCCCTTATCCACTACATTACATCACTCGTACAACATCCACTGCTAAACGACATCACTACACTACAGCGTGTCTTCTCAATGGTGTATAGGCGGCAGCTTGTTATCGGTCGGTGCTGGCCAGGCAGCAGGGATCATAGCCTGCTTAAAAACACAGCACCAACAGCTCACCTCTATAGCTTGCACAGTTCACTGCATGCTAGTCACAGCACTGCATGGCAAAGAAGAGAGTTTAAAACAGTAGCCATCATAGGAGAGATCGCAGGTACTGGAGCTCATCCACACAGCGTCGGAGCCAACTGTGGGCAGACAGGTGGGTCAGAGACATTGCCCCGGGAGAAGTCTGCTGACTCACTGGAGCAGTATAGCACTGCTGGTTAAAAAAAAAAAAAATGTTCCTCTGTAACGCCTTGGCACCCCCTCAATTCCTGCACCCGGGGCGCATGCCCCCTTAGCCCCCCCCCCCCCCCCCCGCCCCCCTAGTTACGGCCCTGCTGAAGGAGACTGTCTTTAATAACTTCAGACAAACCGAGGCGAAACTGACTGCGCAGGGCCGGGTCATTTCAGCCACAGTCGTTCGACCAATGGCGAAACTCTGTACAATACGCCTCTGCTGGATTTTTCCCTTGCTTAAGTGCACGCAGGTGGCTCTCAGCTGATGCTTCTCTATCAGGGTCATCATACAAAAGGCCTAAGGACTTAAAAAAGGCATCCACCTTTTAGCCCAAAAGCCCAGGTCTGTGGATCACCTTGTAGTAATGACATCACAATCCCGACCCTTTGAGACTCAGTACCAGAGGAACGGGGCCTTAAACGGAAATAAAGCTTACAAGCTTCCTTAAAATTAAAAAAATCCTTTCGGTTACCCGAAAAACGGTCGAATAAATGCATTTTTGGTTCTGGAATCATACTCGGGGAGGCTCGCAAAAGATCTTCCTGCGATCTCACCCGAAGAGTAAGATCCTGAACCATCTGAGTTAGTTCCTGAATCTGGTTGGCCAAAAGTTGACTGGGATTTGGACCTAAAACTGCCGGATTCATGAGGCCGAATTTCTAGGCCCACCAAATACAAAACAACTTTTTTTTTTTTGTGTGTTTATTTTTTGGCCGGTGATAATGTTACGTTCCTGATGCTCAGAACTGGAGAGATGTTGCGAGGTGAGTTCAGAGCACCAGGACGTGACGCTGAACTAAGGAGTGGTACGGGAATAGCCCCTAGCACCCTACCTCCGTTGTCTTGCCCATGTGGTCAATTCACGCCTGAGTGACTATGGTTTCTTGGGCACACGGCAGCCGCGTTTGAAAGGCGGATTAGGTCTGCCCAACTCCGATGCCCCCAGGTCTTAAAGTGAGACAAAGCGTGAACCGAGACAGGGTAATAACAAGGGGACCACTAACTGAAACAAACAGAAGCTAGGGGCTACTAACTACCCTGAAACTAAATATATGTGCGGCACGCCGCCAAAGGAAAAGAACAACAAAGATATCACTGTCCGTTCCCCCACACGGCATCGCCGAGTTCCGGGGAGGACAGTGAAAGCGGAAACCTCCGCAAAAACCTCCAACACAAACGTAATACAAGGATTAAGCGGCCTAGGCCGCAACTCGCGGCAGAAGCCGCTACTCACAAACCGGGAGAGAACCCCAAGTAACGAGAACCCACGGATGACTGCAACAGGTTCGTTTGGGACAGGGAGGATTCCCAGGACCGGCTTCAGGACTCCAGGACACGGGAGCACAGGGAGCAGGATCGACCAGATACAGCTAAACCAGGAACAGACGTTACCAGGCAGGAACAGCATACAGGAAGCTATCACCGGCGTCTGTGCCAGGTACTGAGGGAGAATTTAACAGGGAACCCTCCAATAGCTGCAGCGAAGCCTGATTAGTAATGTCGTGCAGCTGCCCTGCTGCACGACCAGAGCCAACAGGTGTAATGATTGGCAGGAAGCAACGGGGAACGTGGTAGTCAGTGGCGTCCCCGTTGCTAAGGGTCCGGCGGCTAAGTTGCTAGGGACCCGGCAGCTCAGCGCGTCCGGCGTCCTAGCGTTGCTAGGCGCCGGGCGGGCAGGAAAGGAAGTAGTGCGGCGGCCGTGAGCGTCGCTCGGAAACAGACCGAGCGGCGCCGTGGACCGCGGCACCTAACATGAAAGTCATCTTTCCAGATTGACTGAGTACCGAAAACCGGGTTGCGCAGGCGAACAAACGTATGTATCCATTGATTGTAGCCTTTTCTCTTATGTGATTGTATTTCTGTTGTACCCCCTTTTTAGTAAATATTTGTTGCTGGGTTAGACCTCAACATAACATATACAATTGGTGTCGCATTTCCTTTCCTGTTAGGAGTTATAAAGTGTATTCCGCCGCACGTGTAGCTACTTTGTGCTTACAGCGTGACGGTGTGCTTACGCAACGTGTACACATTTCATAGGGGTTTCACACACACACTTAGAGGGTTGCAGCAGCCTGAACATTTCTGGATTTAAGGTATTTGTTTTTTCTTCCTGTAAGTTAATTAAACTTAACACAGCTAAGATATGTGGGCATGATAGCTGAATAAAGCTTATGAGGGGTGTTCAATAAGTTTCCTGATGCGCAGTGCACAGGTACAGTAGAGTAGACAAAATCTGACTGTCTGGTTGTGAACTGTAATCTCTGACAAAAGTTCTTGAGACATGTCAAAGCACAGCAGTAGAGTTTTGACTGACTGCGAGCTGCTTTTGGGAGGAAGCACCATCCCAAACCATTGTGTTTGAGTGGTTTGCAGAATTTCAGCATGGGGACGGTCCCTGGAAGAAGAGGAGTGCTGCGGTCAACCTGTGTCTACCATCACTAAGGACAACGTTGCTGCTGCGCAAGCCATAGTTGAGGTGGATGCCAAGGTGACTGTAGCCCAGTTAGAGAAGGAGATAAGCATCTCATCAGGATCCATCCATTTCATAATCCACGAAAAGCTTGACCTGAGCATTGAGCAAGGCTTCTGCATGCTGGGTGCCCCATCAGCTGACTTGAGAGCAGAAGGAGATTCAGATGAGGATAATGATGTGGAGGCGGACCAAATGCCTGTAAAATGCGGGGTCGACACCTGTGTGGATGGACTTATGGAAGGAATTATGTGACAGTGTCAACTCCTTACATAAATGGTTTGACGACATAGGACAGCCGGCTACTCAGCTTGTGCCTGTCCAAGCGTCTCAAATGTCATCAGGAGCTTTAAAACGCCCGCTACCTCAGATGGCAGACACAGATGTTGACACGGATACCGACTCCAGTGTCGACGACGATGAGACTAGTGTACCTTCCAATAGGTCTACCCGTTACATGATTGAGGCAATGAAAAATGTATTACACATTTCTGATAGTACCCCAGGTACCACAAAAAAGGGTATTATGTTTGGTGAGAAAAAACTACCAGTAGTTTTTCCTGCATCTGAGGAATTAAATGAGGTGTGTGAGGAAGCGTGGACTTCCCCCGATAAGAAATTGATAATTTCTAAACGGTTATTGGCAGCGTACCCTTTCCCGCCAGAGGATAGGTCACGTTGGGAAACACCCCCTAGGGTAGATAAAGCGCTGACACGTTTATCAAAAAAGGTGGCACTACCGTCTCCGGATACGGCCGCCCTAAAGGAACCTGCTGATAGAAAGCAGGAGACTACCCTTAAAGCTATATACACACACACGGGCATTATATTGAGACCAGCTATTGCATCGGCATGGATGTGCAGTGCTGCAGCTGCGTGGTCAGATTCCCTGTCGGATAATATTGATACTATGGATAGGGACAATATTTTGCTGACAATAGAGCATATAAAAGACGCTGTCTTATACATGCGTGATGCACAGAGGGATATTTGCTGGCTGGCATCAAAAATAAGCGCTATGTCCATTGCGGCCAGGCGGGGGTTATGGACTCGGCAATGGTCAGGCGATGCCGATTCAAAACGGCACATGGAAGTTTTGCCCTATAAGGGGGTGGAACTGTTTGGGGATGGTCTTTCAGACCTCGTTTCCACAGCTACTGCTGGGAAATCAACTTTTTTGCCACAGGCTACCCCACAGCAAAAGAAAGCACCGTATTATCAGGTACAGTCCTTTCGGCCCCAGAAAAGCAAGAGGGCTAGAGGCTCATCCTTTCTGCCGAGAGGCAAAGGTAGAGGAAAAAAGCTGCAGCATACAGCTAGTTCCCAAGAGCAGAAGTCCTCCCCTGCGTCCGGTAAGTCCACAGTATGACGCTGGGGCTGCTTAGGCGGACCCGGGTACGGTGGGGGCCCGTCTCAGAAATTTTAGCGCACAGTGGGCTCTCTCACAGGTGGATCCCTGGATCCTTCAAGTAGTATCTCAGGGGTACAGGCTGGAATTTGAGACGTCTCCCCCCCACCGTTTCCTAAAATCTGCCTTACCGGCAACTCCCTCTGCCAGGGAGGCAGTGTTGGTGGCTATCCAAAACTGTATTCACAGCAAGTGATTGTCAAGGTACCCCTCCTTCAACAAGGAAAGGGTTACTATTCCACAATGTTTGTGGTACCGAAACCGGACGGTTCGGTGAGACCCATCTTAAATTTCAAATCCTTGAACACATATATCAAAAGATTCAAGTTCAAGATGGAATCGCTCAGGGCGGTTATTGCGAGCCTGGACGAGGGGGATTACATGGTCTCCCAAGGATGCTTACCTGCATGTCCACATTTACCCTCCTCACCAGGAGTACCTCAGGTTTGTGGTACAGGACTGTCACTATCAGTTCCAGACGCTGCCGTTTGGGTTATCTACGGCACCGAGGGTCTTTACCAAGGTAATGGCCGAAATTATGATACTCCTTCGCAAGAAGGGGGTTTTAATTATCCCGTACTTGGACGTTCTCCTGATAAAGGTGAGGTCCAAGGAACAGTTGGTAGTGGGGGTAGCACTTTCTCGGGAAGTGCTGCAGCAGCACGGCTGGATTCTCAATATTCCAAAGTCACAGCTGGTCCCGACGACACGTCTTCTGTTCCTGGGAATGATTCTGGACACAGACCAGAAAAAAGTGTTTCTTCCAGTGGAAAAAGCTGAGGAGTTGTCATCTCTAGTCAGAAACTTCCTAAAACCAAGACAGGTGTCGGTACATCAATGCACACGAGACCTGGGAAAAATGGTAGCTTCGTACGAAGCAATTCCATTCGGAAGGTTCCACGCAAGGATTTTCCAGGATTTTCTAAGCCAAGCAAGACCCCTGCTTCAAAACCAGCCGGTACTGATCCAATCAGACAACATCACGGCGGTCGCCCATGTAAACAGACAGGGCGGCACAAGAAGCAGGAGGGCAATGGCAGAAGCCACAAGGATTCTCCGATGGGCGGAAAATCACGTGTTAGCACTGGCAGCAGTGTTCATTCCGGGAGTGGACAACTGGGAAGCAGATTTCCTCAGCAGGCACGACCTCCACCCGGGAGAATGGGGACTTCATCCGGAAGTCTTCCAAATGCTGGTAAACCGTTGGGAAAGACCACAGGTGGACATGATGGCATCCCGCCTCAACAAAAAGCTAAAAAGATATTGCGCCAGGTCAAGGGACCCTCAGGCGATTGCTGTGGACGCTCTAGTAACACCGTGGGTGTACCAGTCGGTTTATGTGTTTCCTCCTCTGCCTCTCGTTCCCAAGGTACTGAGAATAATACGAAGGGGAGGAGTGAAAACTATACTCGTGGTTCCGGATTGGCCAAGAAGGGCTTGGTACCCGGAACTTCAAGAGATGCTTTCAGAGGACCCATGGCCTCTACCGCTAAGGCGCGACCTGCTGCAGCAGGGGCCCTGCCTGTTCCAAGACTTCTGCGGCTGCGTTTGACGGCATGGCGGTTGAACACCGGATCCTTAGTGAAAAGGGCATTCCGGAGGAAGTCATCCCTACCCTGATCAAAGCCAGGAAGGATGTCACTGCAAAACATTATCACCGCATTTGGCGGAAATATGTTGCTTGGTGTGAGGCCAGGAAGGCCCCTACGGAGGAATTTCAACTGGGTCGATTCCTGCATTTCCTGCAAGCAGGGGTGACATTGGGCCTCAAACTGGGGTCCATTAAGGTCCAGATTTCGGCTCTGTCGATTTTCTTCCAGAAAGAACTGGCTTCACTGCCTGAAGTTCAGACATTTGTAAAAGGAGTGCTGCATATTCAGACCCCTTTTGTGCCCCCAGTGGCACCTTGGGATCTCAATGTGGTTTTGGAGTTCCTGAAATCACATTGGTTTGAGCCACTTAAAACCGTGGATTTGAAATATCTCACGTGGAAAGTGGTCATGCTGTTGGCCCTGGCTTCGGCCAGGCGTGTGTCAGAATTGGCGGCTTTGTCATGTAAAAGCCCTTATCTGATTTTCCATATGGATAGGGCAGAGTTGAGGACTCGTCCTCAGTTTCTCCCGAAGGTGGTATCAGCTTTTCACTTGAACCAACCTATTGTGGTGCCTGCGGCTACTAGGGACTTGGAGGATTCCAAGTTACTGGACGTAGTCAGGGCCCTGAAAATGTATGTTTCCAGGACGGCTAGTGTCAAGAAAACTGACTCGCTGTTTATCCTGTATGCACCCAACAAGCTGGGTGCTCCTGTTTCTAAGCAGACTATTGCGCGCTGGATTTGTAGCACTATTCAGCTTGCGCATTCTGCGGTGGAGCTACCGCAGCCTAAATCTGTAAAAGCCCATTCCACAAGGATGGTGGGCTCATCTTGGGCGGCTGCCCGAGGGGTCTCGGCTTTACAACTTTGCTGAGCTGCTACTTGGTCAGGGGCAAACACGTTTGCAAAATTCTACAAATTTGATACCCTGGCTGAGGAGGACCTTGAGTTCTCTCATTCGGTGCTGCAGAGTCATCCGCACTCTCCCGCCCGTTTGGGAGCTTTGGTATAATCCCCATGGTCCTTACGGAGTCCCCAGCATCCACTAAGACGTCAGAGAAAATAAGAATTTACTCACCGGTAATTCTATTTCTCGTAGTCCGTAGTGGATGCTGGGCGCCCATCCCAAGTGCGGATTGTCTGCAATACTTGTAAATAGTTATTGTTAACTACTCGGGTTATTGTTGGGAGCCATCTGTTCAGAGGCTCCATTGTTATCATACTGTTAACTGGGTTATTATCACGAGTTGTACGGTGTGATTGGTGTGGCTGATATGAGTCTTACCCGGGATTCAAAATCCTTCCTTATCGTGTCAGCTCTTCCGGGCACAATATCTTAACTGAGGTCTGGAGGAGGGTCATAGGGGGAGGAGCCAGTGCACACCAGATAGTCCTAAATCTTTCTTTAGATGTGCCCAGTCTCCTGCGGAGCCGCTATTCCCCATGGTCCTTACGGAGTCCCCAGCATCCACTACGGACTACGAGAAATAGAATTACCGGTGAGTAAATTCTTATTTTTTCTATATTTTATTTGCAGTACAAAAAAGCCACAATAGTCAAACCCCAGCCAATGTGTGTTTTTAAATGCTTATATTTCACTCTGCACACCTTGCATATGGTGGTCATTACTGTTGTTCTTAGGGGCACCCTCACCCGTAAATACGCTTCTGGCGACATATCCACCAACAGCATCCGTTTTAGGAGGCAACCTGCAAATAGTAAGCATCATTTGGATGGATGTACCAGGAAATGCCACTGATACCTCCGATATCTGCTGTGGTCCCTGATTTTCGCAACAGAAGCCCCCATAGTTTAGCCCTCTTAGCTAACGGCAACTTCATACGGTGTTATCCATTGTAACCTGGCAATGACCATTTGCATATTCGCAATAGCGTTGATGGCTCCTCTATACCAGAAAGTAAAGTGATTACATTAGAAATCACACTACTCTCTATATACCGTAGGGATGGGCTACTATCTTTGCCCCTGTGTTTTATTAAGCAAGTATATTTATAAAGAAAAACAAAAGAAAAAAATACAGATAAACAATCAAACATAAAATAAATGACTAATGAGCAAAGAAAAACTTTTCGCGGAACAAACTATATATATATACAAAGTCATACAAAAATCAATATGACAGGAGAGATAGTAAAACCTAATAATTGACATAACTTCAGGGGGAATTGACTGCAAAAGACAACCCTCACTTATGACCAAGTAAAGAGACAGAAAGCAGCAAAGTGGCTGGTATATGCACAAGTGGACCATACCTGCAATAGATGTGGAGTCTCTGCACATCTAAACTTGAAATCGAAGCTTCTAAATGGAAAATGGGATTCATTATAGAAAAATGCAAAGTTATGCACTTCGGGACCAACAACAAACTTGAAACCTACATATTAAATGGGGAAAATCTAGGCGTAACAGTATTGGAAAAAGACTTGGGGGTGCTCATTGATAATAGGCTAAACAACCATACGCAATGTCAAAGTGCAGCAAAGAAGGCAAGTAAGGTGCTAGCGTGCATAAAATGGGGAATTGAGACAAGGGACGCTGTACAAATCATTGGTACGTCCGCACCTGGAATATTGGGGGTAATTCCAAGTTGATCGCAGCAGGAAATTTTTTAGCAGTTGGGCAAAACCATGTGCACTGCAGGGGAGGCAGATATAACATGTGCAGACAGAGTTAGATTTGGGTGTGGTGAGTTCAATCTGCAATCTAAATTGCAGTGTAAAAATAAAGCAGCCAGTATTTACCCTGTACAGAAACAAAATAACCCACCCAAATCTAACTCTCTCTGCAAATGTTATATCTGCTCCCCCTGCAGTGCACATGGTTTTGCCCAACTGCTAAAAAAGTTCCTGCTGCGATCAACTTGGAATTACCCCCATTGTGTTCAATTTTGGGCACCACATTATAAAAAAGATATCTGTGAACTCGAAAGGATTCAAAGGCGAGCTACTGTACTACTGTAAATTAATTAAAGGGTTAGAAACACTGGAGTACGAGGAAAGGCTTACTAGGTTGAATATGTATACTAGAAAAGAGGCGTCTAAGAGGAGACATTATCAATATCTTCAAATACAAAGGGAAATTACAAAGAGTTATCAGAGGAATTGCTTATTAAAAGAACTCTGTATAATGCTGCTTTCACATCGCAAAACCTGCTTTTGAAATGGTATTTGAAACGGTTCTTAAAACGGGTCTGAGCAGTTAAACCCCTTTCACATCTCATGTTGTAACCAGTAAATTACCATTTCATTCCCGTTTTGGTACCTTTCACACTGAACCCGTTTCACCCATAGAAAACAGTGGTTGTCATTATAAATGGACTTTTCTGGCCCACACATTATTATTAATCACTAATTAATTCATTATTAATAATTTGGATAGTCGTACGATGGAACCCAGCAGCTTGAAGCATATCTATTTTTATTAGATGGGATTAGGTACTTGGTTTGTCTTTTTTGGAGGCACAAGTATTATTTATATATTTTTAAAAATTTTTTTTTTTTTTTAAAGATGGAATGGTTAAAAACACGGAAAAAAATGGCGTGGGGTCCCCCCTCCAAAGCATAACCAGCCTCGGGCTCTTCGAGCTGGTCCTGGTTCTAAAAATGCGGGGGAAAAATTGACAGGGGATCCCCCGTATTTTTAAAACCAGCACCGGGCTCTGCGCCTGGTGCTGGTGCAAAAAATACGGGGGACAAAACGAGTAGGGGTCCCCCGTATTTTTCACACCAGCATCGGGCTCCACTAGCTGGACAGATAATGCCACAGCCGGGGGGTCACTTTTATGCCGTGCCCTGCGGCCGTGGCATTAAATATCCAACTAGTCACCCCTGGCCGGGGTACCCTGGGGGAGTGGGGACCCCTTCAATCAAGGGGTCCCCCCCCCCCAGCCACCCAAGGGCCAGGGGTGAAGCCTGAGGCTGCCCCCCCCCCCCCCATCCAATGGGCTGCGGATGGGGGGGCTGATAGCCTTTGTTGTAAATGAAAAGATATTGTTTTTTCCAGTAGTACTACAAGTCCCAGCAAGCCTCCCCCGCAAGCTGGTACTTGGAGAACCACAAGTACCAGCATGCGGGAGAAAAACTGGCCCGCTGGTACCTGTAGTTCTAATGGAAAAAAAATACCCAAATAAAAACAGGACACAGACACCGTCGACAGTAAAACTTTATTACACACTGCCGACACACACATACTTACCTATGTTCACACGCCGACATCGGTCCTCTTCTCTATGTAGAATCCAGGGGTACCTGAAAATAAAAGTTCAATATACTCACCTCAGCCATGGTCCAGAGATAAATCCACGGACTTGGCAAAAAAAGAAAACGAACACCCGGACCCGCGGACCGAAAGGGGTCCCATGCTAGCATATGAGACCACTCTCCCCGAATGCCGGGACATCACGTGACTCCTGTCACTGAAGTCCCTTCAGCCAATCAGGAAGCGCTACTTCCGTGGCGCTCACCTGATTGGCTGTGCACTGTCTGAGCTGTCAGACAGCGCATCGCAAAGCCGCTCCATTACTTTCAATGGTGGGAAGTTTGCGGCTAGCGGTGGGGCCTCTTTTCAACCTCATTAACTATGTAACTATATACCTCGTGAAGCACCGTAGAGACCATGGGGCTAATTCAGACCTGATCGCTACTGTGCGTTTTCGCACAGCGGGCGATCAGGTCTGAACTGCGCATGCACTGCAGTGCATATGGGCATGCCAGAGATGCTATCAGCATCTCAGCCCAGCGATCGCCTCTGCCAGATTGACAGGCAGAGGCATTCACTGGGCGGGAAGGGGCGGGCCAGCAGCGTTTGGCCGCCATTTTGGGAGCGCGGTCCGGGCAACGCAGGTGTGCCCAGACCGTGTGGGAAACGGGCCACGGCAGCTGCGTAACATCACACAAAGCCGCTGCATCCCGTGACGCGGCGAAAAGTTGCCTACCAGCGCAGCAATGCTGTGCAGGTAGGGACTTACTCCCCAGGTGCAATAGGATCGCCACCGTGCGATGCTATTGCTCCCGTGCAGCGGGGGGAGGGCCAGACATGCGCGGCGGACTAGCCCTGTGCTGGGCGTCCCACCGCATGTCAGGGTGACTGATCGTAGCCGTGCAAAATTTTGCACGGCTATGATCAGGTCTGAATTAGGCCCTTAGTATACATCAATCTCTTGTTAGCCACTATAGAGTTGACCAACCCTATCCAAGAAGAGAGAGTAGGTGCCTGAGGAGCCATCCTGGTTCTGGCAGTGCACACTTTAGCTATGCTGAGAAGAATTGTAACATAAGTTTTTAGGAAGTAGTTTAGCACATCAGCAAGAGCTAATCCAAAAATAGAACAATGATAGTTGTATCCAAAATTCAGTAATACTGTACAACCCAGTATTCTAGTCCTGAAAGAGGAGACCATAGTACAACACCAAGTAATGCCAAAAACGAGTCTCCTCAATTTCAAGAGTCAAAAAGTGTCCAATATATACACTATGAAAGGATATAGACTTAAATTTGCTAAAATCTGGCATGTGCTGTGGCCATCCGAGGAGTGCCAAAGACAAGACACCAAATCTCACCCAACAGGGGACCCAGATCACCCTCCCACTTGACTCTCAACACTTGCAAGCCCCTAGAATCAGCAGCCTACCTAAGCAATGAATATAGACAAGGAATATGCATCCTATGAGGAAGAGTATGAATCAGAGCTCTGATGGGAAATTCTGTTTAGCCAGGAGTCCTAACTCCCCCCACCCACCTACTTCCCCGCCCACTTTGTACCAATCTCATGTCGGAGAACATAAAGAATAACCATCCAAGAAATGCAGTTCTGGAAAAGCAGCATTACCCCAAAGTGGAAAGCAGGGGTCTAGTGAATCAGCACCCAAAAGCTTATGAGCTGCCAAGCCAAACCTTGCATTCCTGTACCAGAATGGGGGGACAAACCACAAGAGAGGAATCAGGAAGGAGAAACTGTAAAGGGAATAAAGCTGGGCCACTGTATTAAATGGTACAATGGGGCGGGTTGGGGATGATATGCCGATCCCATTGGGGCAATGCATAATTTCTTATTGCCGTGAAAGTGGCCGTAAGAATTGAAAATTACCGGACCAATTCACAATAATTAATAAATATGTCCCTTTGCGAGAGCTCAGGCAGCCGTGTCCTTAAAATTTCTTTATCTCTTTTGAATTATCTGGCATCTTTCCACAGGCTCAATTTCATATGTATTGCTTTTATTCATAAATCACATTATTTGAGACCTTAATGTAATGACCTCAGAGGATGAATGCAACTTTTCCAGCCCTATAAATGTCATTATCAAAACTGTAATGGCTGTAAAATAAATAGAAAAAAGGCTTACGCTGTTTAACAAGGAAAAAACTGATGTATTAAAGCAAACAGACATTTCATAGTATGAGCATAAGGACTATTTATAGACTTGAAGAAAGCAACGATATGCCATATAGAATATTTTTTTGCAATTAAAAGCCAATACGTTCCAGCTTAAAGTTATGTAAGATTTATAACTAAAAATAGTTTACAAATTCAATACAATTTTTGGTCTAAAACTATTTGTATTTATTAATGTTTATTAAAAAAATAGATTTGCGCTTGTCTCAAAAACTATGTTATATACCCCTGTAGATCAAATTCAGTGTACTCTTTCTGCTCCCCCCCCTTTACGTGCCCCCATGATTCCCTTCCACCTCCTTCACTTCCTCTTCTCAAACATCTGCCTGACCCTCACTCACATTATTAACCTTTTAATTCCTCCATCAAACATGTCCTCATGTCTCCCATCCTCAAAGAACCCTTTCCTGAACCCATATCCCTGTCAAACCACCATTCACTCTTTTTCCTTTCCTTTCACCTCTAAAACTCTTGAGAGGCTTGTCTACACCCAACTCTCCAGGATCCGGGATTGTACGACCCTTGTGGTTGTTGAACTCAGTTCCATCATTCCTGACACGGGTTCTAAGTTCAAAGTTTCTAGGCTCCAGGCTCGATACTATGCACCTCTGAGTTTCTTCAGTTGTGTGTGTCTCAGTTCCCAATAGTGGGCTGGGTTTGAGTTCCATACAACCAGTGACAGGCTCTCTCAGCTGGGATTCCAGTGCTGTGTCCTTTTGCAGATTTCAGTTCAGAGTGCTACTCTGTGTTGTTGGGATTGCCACGGACATCTGAGGTTGTTAGCCTGCTAATGGAGCAGATATGGATGGACTATATCTGACAAGCTCAGACCACTCAACAAGTCTCCTAGTTTTACTTACACTCCTGCTTCAGCTGCTCCCAATGGTCCCAAGATGGATCTGAAACCTGTGAGTCTCGTGACAGGAGTGCTCTGATAGGACAGAGTTTGAGAGCTGTGAGCCTGGACCCCCTCACCATGGATATGTATATTGATGCACCGGTACAGCACTCTTAATAATTAGGTAGTAATACATTGTATATGGGCACCTTTAGAAGTCATTTTGTTGACTACCAACAGGAGAATGCCAATGGTATAATACTGACATGGCAGTAATGAAACTTACAGCATTTTAACCGTATCGGCAATATAACTTGACATGATGTTTTACGGTCATGTTTAAAGTTTTATTGCCCACACAGTTAAAATGCTTCAAGTGGCATTACAACTGTGTCAGCATTATGACGTCGGCATTCTCCCATTCTGCCTAATATTACGCAACAGCGATAATTTTAGCATGTCTGAATGAAATAGAAGAAATTGTTTGTATTTGGTCTAGAATACAGTAAGTGATGTGGCTGTAGCAATGACATAGAGATATTTGTTGGAAACCCTGGTTCATATCCTAGAGTTGGCTTGCTTAGACATTGGGTATTGAGCATGTAACTTTGGGCCTAATTCAAAGTTGATTGCAGCAGCAGATTTTTTAGCAGTTGGGCAAAACCATGTGCAGTGCAGGAAGGGGGTGGGACAGATATAACATGTGCAGAGAGAGTTAGATTTGGATGGGGTGTGTTCAAACTGAAATCTAAATTGCAGTGTAAAAATAAAGCAGCCAGTATTTACCCTGCACAGAAACAAAATAACCCACCCAAATCTAACTCTCTCTGCAAATGGTATATCTGACCCCCCCCCCCCCCCCCTGCATGTGCACATGGTTTTGCCCAACTACTAACAAATGTGCTGCTGCAATCAACTCTGAATTACCTATAATATTTGCACATATTATAGGAACAATTGTAGTGCCACCTTGATCATAATTAGTGTATTCAAATCTTTTCAATGAAGTTGGTAGTTCCACTTAAATAGTGGTTGCATGTAACTTTGTAGTAAATAGATGTAACCACACCCAGTCCTGGCCCTCATTCCGAGTTGTTCGCTCTGTAATTTTCTTCGCATCGCAGCGATTTTCCGCTAATTGCGCATGCGCAATGTTCGCACTGCGACTGCGCCAAGTAAATTTGCTAAGAAGTTTGGTATTTTACTCACGGCATTACGAGGTTTTTTCTTCGTTCTGGTGATCGGAGTGTGATTGACAGGTAGTGGGTGTTTCTAGGGGGAAACTGGCCGTTTTATGGGAGTGTGTGAAAAAACGCTGCCGTTTCTGGGGAAAACGCGGGAGTGGCTGGAGAAACGGGGGAGTGTCTGGGCGAACGCTGGGTATGTTTGTGACGTCAAACCAGGAACGACAAGCACTGAACTGATCGCACTGGCAGAGTAAGTCTCGAGCTACTCAGAAACTGCACAGAAAAATCTTTTCGCAATATTGCGAATACTTCGTTCGCAATTCTGCTAAGCTAAGATACACTCCCAGAGGGTGGCGGCTTAGCGTGTGTAATGCTGCGAAAAGCGGCTAGCGAGCGAACAACTCGGAATGAGGGCCCCTGTTATTCCTTTCCAGGTAACTTATACAGGATTCTTTACTGTATATATCCGCCCAGAGATATAATGATGTCCTCCGTAGGCCTACGTTATGCTACGACCCCACCCCCCACCCCCACCCCCACCCCCCGGCCGCCTAGTAGCAGATACATCTTGATATCTAGTGACTACCTAATAGTGCAGATTTAATTGTGTTTTTACAAATGTATCATTGTGAACAGGAAACAATTGTTTTTATGTGATAAAATAAATTGTATACTTAAGTGTACATGCGCTCTCTTTATCTTTTACATTATAGATAATAATAATAATAATAATCCTGTATAGGGTTATCAGAATATCCCATGAGAGCAGCAAACAATATTATTAACTATATTGCAGTATTGTGATCTTTTACGATTTAGAACGCCTGATTTGATTTTCTTTAAATAGGATTATTAATATTTAAACTCTGAATTACCCCCTTTTTCAGTTTTCTCAGCATAAAATATAAGCTTATGAGCTTTAATGGGCATAGAAACTGTACCTAGAGAACTCTGTACCACACTATGTAATATTCTTTAGAAAAACATATTAAGTTACAGAAATCCCTTGTATTATAGATTCAATACTGACTCAAAACTCTGTTAAATGACTACAAGACTGTATGAAATGGTATTTGATTGGGTCAACTGCAATTCCTCAACTGATGACATGTGGTTGCGTTAATTGAACAATATTGTCAACTGTATGATTCAAATGGCACAACTGATCAATAATTATGTTTTCCTGCCGCTATATCAAACTGCTGAGAAAGATTAATCTTCTAGCTGCCATTGATTTTTCTAGAAATAATTATTGAAAGTTATTTGCAGTCGTCAGTTTAGTTATTAATGTGAAGTTGTAAATTTTACTTAAATCTTTTTTTCCGTAACATGAATGCACCAAATGTAACAAATCAAATCTGATCTTATCGAGAATGTTTCCAGAAGCTTAGGCACATACTGTATACAGCAAACCGAGTGTATCGTATTAATAAACTAGCCGTTCTACCCATTCTTCACACAGGAGTTTCTGATTTTCACAGTTGTAAATATAAATGAGTGTTAAAAATTTGGTATATCTATAGAGATGTAAATTTGAGACGTCTTAATGTAAGTAAAAATTAATACATGGTTCTTGATGTTACCCGAGGAGCACCTGTAGCAGATACGGTAAAAAGTGACAGGACCATTTGTAATCCAAATTTTGATCCGATTGTCCATTTTGGTGTTATCGTTCCCGCAATGCAATCCACGCATCGGTAATGAAGTCATTATGTCAAACCCATTTTCATCCCCTTAGGAGAGGTTTATTAAAATTCTGATTACGTAGTTTTCCTATTTCCTAACTGCAGAATGCCTATGTTATATTTCAGCTTCCTAACATATCGGGAAGTAAGAGAATTAGTGATGAGTCAGTCAGTCAGTTAGTGAGGGCATTCGCATTTATATACTGTATGTAGGGGGTCATTCCGACCCATTCGCACGCAGCGGTTTTTTGCTGCGGTGCGAACGGGTGCAGAATGCGCACGCATGGCGGGCGCAGTGCGCGACATTGCCCGGCGACAGGCAGTGGCGGATCTAGACTTAACTTTTAGGGGGGGCGGTTTAAGAATGATGACTCCTCCCCCTAATCATAGCCCCTCCCACTTAGTAATGCCCTTCCCGTTCGCTTCTAAAATTTCCTATTGTTGCCATTACTAATAAAATGTTGCCAGTTAGTGGAGAGATCCCTGCGCACTGGTGATACAGACTGACGAATCGCCATTCCTTCCATCAGGGGTGGTAGAGGATAAGACAGTAGGGCAATTTAAACATGCATGGGATAGACATAAGGATATTCTTACAAAGAAATAAGGATCAGATAAGGTTAGAGATAAAAAATAATGTAAAAAAAAAAAAAAAAGGGGCAGACTAGATGGGCCAAGTGGTTCTTATCTGCCGACAAATTCTGTTTCTACAGCACACAGAATGAGCCGAAATTCACATTATAGCACACTGAATGAGCCGACATTCACATTATAGCACACTGTATGAGCTGACATTCACATTATAGCACACTGTATGAGCTGAAATTCACATCATAGAACACTGAATGAGCCGAAATTCACATTATAGCACACTGAATGAGCCGAAATTCACATCATAGCACACTGAATGAGCTGAAATTTACATTGTAGCACACTGAATGAACCGAAATTCACATCATAGCACACTGAATGAGCCGAAATTCACATTATAGCACACTGAATGAGCCGAAATTCACATTGTAGCACACTGAATGAGCCGAAATTCACATTATAGGTCACTGAATGAGCCGAAATTCACATTGTAGCACACTGAATGAGCCGAAATTCACATGATAGCACGCAGAATGAGGGAAAATTCACGATAGCACGCAGAATGAGGGAAAAATCACATTATAGCACACTGTATGAGGCAAAAATGACGTTATAGCACGCAGAATGAGACGAAATTGACATTATAGCACGCAGAATGAGGAAAAATTCACATGATAGCACGCAGAATGAGGGAAAAATCACATTATAGCACACTGTATGAGGCAAAAATTACATGATAGCACGCAGAATGAGGCAAAATTCACATGATAGCACGCAGAATGAGGGAAAAATCACATTATAGCACACTGTATGAGACAAAAATGACGTTATAGCACGCAGAATGAGCCGAAATTGACATTATAGCACGCAGAATGAGGCAAAATTCACATGATAGCACGCAGAATGAGGGAAAAATCACATTATAGCACACTGTATGAGGCAAAAATTACATGATAGCACGCAGAATGAGGCAAAATTCACATGATAGCACGCAGAATGAGGGAAAAATCACATTATAGCACACTGTATGAGGCAAAAATTACATAGCACACAGAATGAGGCAAAATGCAGCCAAATAATGCAGGGAGAAGAGGGGGGGGGGGGGGGGGGGAGAAATGGGAGACACACACACACACTCACACACACTCACTCACACACACTCGCTCACACACACACTCACCTCATAGATGGAGGCCGGGCCCGCCAGGATATTGGGAACGGGGTGCAGAGCGGTGCAGCGCTGCGGAGGACGAAGACAGAGAGAGAGCGTCCTGACGCGCGTACAGGAAGGAGGGGGCGTGGTCAGAACAGAGGTCGATGTACGCGAGTCAGGACGCTCCTCTCTCTCCTCGTCCCCCGCCGCGCTGCACCGCTGTCCACCCCGTTCCCAATACCGCGCCGGGACCCGGCCTCCATCCCGGTGCCGGTATATGTAGCGGGGGCGTTCGCCCTAATCGCCCCCCGCTAAATCCGCCACTGGCGACAGGGCTCACCAGGTTACGTTGCGGCTAACGACAGAAGCGGTCGCAGCTGCGACCGCTAAGAAGATTGACAGGAAGGAGGCGTAGATGGGCGGATCCGGACCGTTAGAGAGCGTTTTCGGGGAGTGGTGAGTAAAACGCAGGCTTGTCCCAGACAACGGAGGGCGGAGGTGTGACGTCAAAGCCGGGCCCATCATCGCTGGATCCATCGCACAGGGTAAGTATGTCCAGGGCTGATCTACTTCTGCTTGAATTTTTTTTACCTTAGCAGGGCTGAACAAGCGATCGCAGCCCTGCTAAGCTAAAATACACTCCCCCATAGGCGTGGACAATTGATCGCAGCAGCAGCTAAAAGTCCCTTTCCCTTTTTCCCCCACTTTTTAACATTATGGGTTATTGTCACACTCTTCCTCTTCTATTTTGGGTTTACATTATATATGGAAGACTTCTTAGCATCTTCGCATGCACTTTTTTTACCACTACACATCTTTGGCATCTCCGCTCACTTGCGGCAACACTCATTCCTCCCGTTCTCCGTTTTTCTTTTCTCACTCCGTCGGGTTATATATTTATGCACTTATTCACTATGCACCCACTAAATAAGACATCACAAGTCATAACATTTCGATGAGATTCACATCCAGTAATCGGTGACACTATATATTATCCTTTAGGCGCAACACCAGGACACATCCTCCTTCACTTCATTACCGATTACAGACTGCACGAACGGACACAGTAATCTTTACAACACAATTTATTTTTATTTTTATCTTTATTATTCTCATGTTCATAATTTTATTCAATTTAATGCAATTTAATTCTCACACACTTTATCATTATATAATTTTTCAATGTCACCGCATTGTATTTTTATTATCTCATTTTAATATACTCCAGCACATATGTGGGACCTAGTGGCAATCAATGCCACATTTAGGGACACACGCACTCTGCTGGTCATCAACATTTATTTATTTATTTATTGACAAATCTGCCGCCCTACGTTTTCATAATTGCAATTATCATATTATGCAAAAGCCCTCAGACCATAGGATTTACAATCACGGGACTGGAGCTCCTATCCGACTGATTTTGAACACAGTAGTTGTCATGTTTAAGCCAATACCATCACACAATCGCATATCACGGCGAGCGACTGATGGAGGGCTCAGCTGTTCCAGACGTCAGTAGTAATGTTAAAAACATCGGGCTCCGATCATGTGATCGGAGCCGCAATCCAGACACATGTCAGACTGTGGAGATAATGTCAAAGTCCCTGCAACCATGTCGGGCCCGCAAGACAATGATCAGGATAGGTCGAGAGAAACATGTGACTGTTTCCTCTATTATGATTGGTCAGACTTACCCGTTAAATCACGGCTGTGGGAATCAATCGGGTTCAGCCTCGTTAAAGCTGCCCATACAGCGAAACATGCATGTCGGCTTGTTAGTGGGCCACCACACTCCTTGAAATGTTATATGCAATGTTGTATTCTGTGCAATAGATAGTGATGTTCTTACCTGCACCAGCACTGATCTCTATAGAGCCATAGCAATTAGCAATCAGGACTCGCTCAGCAGGCTGTGTGTATGAGTTTAGGAAGACAGACAAACTACCACTCAAGATAGCAGCACAGGGGATTATCCTAGGCCACAGGTTCTCAAACTCGTTCCTCAGGACCCCACACAGTGCATGTTTTGCAGGTCTCCTCACAGAATTGCAAGTGAAATAATTAGCTCCACCTGTGGACCTTTTAAAATGTGTCAGTGACTAATTAATACACCTGTGCACCTGCTGGGTTACCTGCAAAACATGCACTGTGTGGGGTCCTGAGGACCGACTTTGAGAACCCCTGTCCTAGGCTATTTCAGCAAACAGAGACAGCAATCACTTGCTTCTCTGAACAGCATATATCGGTGGATTACCTGATTACCATTATTTAAGCTGAAACTACTCTGTGCTTAGTAACCATTGCACTGCTTATAATAGAACTATAGGAATCAGGAATTGTATTATAAGCATTGGTGTAGACTCTAGACTCTAGAGTATTAATTACATCCTAGGGGTCATTAGAGCCAGCTGCAGCGGCATTTATTATCATCACAATCCCTATAGAGAGGACCCATTACTCTATAATAGGGACAACTGACCCCAAGGGTGTTAAGAACACTGCTCAAATATATATTTCTCTGACGTCCTAAGTGGATGCTGGGGACTCCGTCAGGACCATGGGGGATTAGCGGCTCCGCAGGAGACAGGGCACAAAAGTAAAAGCTTTAGGATCAGGTGGTGTGCACTGGCTCCTCCCCCTATGACCCTCCTCCAAGCCTCAGTTAGATTTTTGTGCCCGGCCGAGAAGGGTGCAATCTAGGTGGCTCTCCTAAAGAGCTGCTTAGAGTAAAAGTTTGTTAGGTTTTTTATTTTCAGTGAGTCCTGCTGGCAACAGGCTCACTGCTACGAGGGACTTAGGGGAGAGAAGTGAACTCACCTGCGTGCAGGATGGATTGGCTTCTTAGGCTACTGGACACCATTAGCTCCAGAGGGAGTCGGAACACAGGTCTCACCCTGGGGTTCGTCCCGGAGCCGCGCCGCCGACCCCCCTTGCAGATGCCGAAAAGTGAAGGTCCAGAAACGGCGGCAGAAGACTCTTCAGTCTTCATAAGGTAGCGCACAGCACTGCAGCTGTGCGCCATTGTTGTCAGCACACTTCATAGCAGCGGTCACTGAGGGTGCAGGGCGCTGGGGGGGGGCGCCCTGGGCAGCAATGATAGTACCTTATTCTGGCTAAAAATACATCACATATAGCCCCTGGGGGCTATATGGATGTATTTAACCCCTGCCAGGTCTCAGAAAAACGGGAGAAGAAGCCCGCCGAAAAAGGGGCGGGGCCTATTCTCCTCAGCACACAGCGCCATTTTCCCTCACAGAAATGCTGGTGGGAAGGCTCCCAGGCTCTCCCCTGCACTGCACTACAGAAACAGGGTTAAAACAGAGAGGGGGGGCACTTATTTGGCGATATGTATATATATATATATATTAAAATGCTATAAGGGAAAAACACTTATATAAAGGTTGTCCCTGTATAATTATAGCGTTTTTGGTGTGTGCTGGCAAACTCTCCCTCTGTCTCCCCAAAGGGCTAGTGGGGTCCTGTCCTCTATCAGAGCATTCCCTGTGTGTGTGCTGTGTGTCGGTACGTGTGTGTCGACATGTATGAGGACGATGTTGGTGAGGAGGCGGAGCAATTGCCTGAAATGGTGATGTCACTCTCTAGGGAGTCGACACCGGAATGGATGGCTTATTTAAGGAATTACGTGATAATGTCAACACGCTGCAAGGTCGGTTGACGACATGAGACGGCCGGCAAACAAATTAGTACCTGTCCAGGCGTCTCAAACACCGTCAGGGGCTGTAAAACGCTCATTTACCTCAGTCGGTCGACACAGACACAGACACGGACACTGACTCCAGTGTCGACGGTGAAGAAACAAACGTATTTTCCTTTAGGGCCACACGTTACATGTTAAGGGCAATGAAGGAGGTGTTACATATTTCTGATACTACAAGTACCACAAGAAGGGTATTATGTAGGGTGTGAAAAAACTACCTGTAGTTTTTCCTGAATCAGATAAATTAAATGAAGTGTGTGATGATGCGTGGGTTTCCCCCGATAGAAAATTATTGGCGGTATACCCTTTCCCGCCAGAAGTTAGGGCGCGTTGGGAAACACCCTTTAGGGTGGATAAGGCGCTCACACGCTTATCAAAACAAGTGGCGGTACCGTCTCCAGATAGGGCCGCCCTCAAGGAGCCAGCTGAGAGGCTGGAAAATATCCTAAAAAGGTATATACACACATACTGGTGTTATACTGCGACCAGCGATCGCCTCAGCCTGGATGTGCAGCGCTGGGGTGGCTTGGTCGGATTCCCTGACTGAAAATATTGATACCCTTGACAGGGACAGTATTTTATTGACTATAGAGCATTTAAAGGATGCATTTCTATATATGCGAGATGCACAGAGGGATATTTGCACTCTGGCATCAAGAGTAAGTGCGATGTCCATATCTGCCAGAAGATGTTTATGGACACGACAGTGGTCAGGTGATGCAGATTCCAAACGGCACATGGAAGTATTGCCGTATAAAGGGGAGGAGTTATTTGGGGTCGGTCCATCGGACCTGGTGGCTTCGGCAACAGCTGGAAAATCCACCTTTTTTACCCCAAATCACATCTCAGCAGAAAAAGACACCGTCTTTTCAGCCTCAGTCCTTTCGTCCCCATAAGGGCAAGCGGGCATAAGGCCAGTCATATCTGCCCAGGGATAGAGGAAAGGGAAGAAGACTGCAGCAGGCAGCCCATTCCCAGGAACAGAAGCCCTCCACAGCTTCTGCCAAGTCCTCAGCATGACGCTGGGGCCGTACAAGCGGACTCAAGTGCGGTGGGGGGTCGTCTCAAGATTTTCAGCGCGTAGTGGGCTCACTCGCAAGTGGACCCCTGGATCCTACAAGTAGTATCCCAGGGGTACAGACTGGAGATTCGAGACGTCTCCCCCTCGCAGGCTCCTGATGTCTGCTTTACCAATGTCTTCCTCCGACAGGGAGGCAGTATTGGAAACAATTCACAAGCTGTATTCCCAGCAGGTGATAATCAAAGTACCCCTCCTACAACAAGGAAAGGGGTATTATTCCACACTATATTGTGGTACTGAAGCCAGACGGCTCAGTGAGACCTATTCTAAATGGGAAATCTTTGAACACTTACATACAAAGGTTCAAATCAAGATGGAGTCACTCAGAGCAGTGATAGCGAACCAGGAAGAAGGGGACTATATGGTGTCCCTGGACATCAAGGATGCTTACCTCCATGTCCCAAATTGCCCTTCTCACCAAGGGTACCTCAGGTTCGTGGTACGGAACTGTCACTATCAGTTTCAGACGCTGCCGTTTGGATTGTCCACGGCACCCCGGGTCTTTACCAAAGTAATGGCCGAAATGATGATTCTTCTTCAAAGAAAAGGCGTCTTAATTATCCATTACTTGGACGATCTCCTGATAAGGGCAAGGTCCAGAGAACAGTTGGAAGTCGGAGTAGCACTATCTCAAGTAGTTCTACGACAGCACGGGTGGATTCTAAATATCCAAAATCGCAGCCGTTTCCGACGACACGTCTGCTGTTCCTAGGGATGGTTCTGGACACAGTCCAGAAAAAGGTGTTTCTCCCGGAGGAGAAAGCCAGGGAGTTATCCGAGCTAGTCAGGAACCTCCTAAAACCAGGAAAAGTGTCAGTGCATCATTGCACAAGAGTCCTGGGAAAAATGGTGGCTTATTACGAAGCGATTCCATTCGGCAGATTCCACGCAAGAACTTTTCAGTGGGATCTGCTGGACAAATGGTCCGGATCGCATTTTCAGATGCATCAGCGGATAACCCTATCTCCAAGGACAAGGGTGTCTCTCCTGTGGTGGTTACAGAGTGCTCATCTTCTAGAGGGCCGCAGATTCGGCATTCAGGATTGGATGCTGGTGACCACGGAGGCCAGCCTGAGAGGCTGGGGAGCAGTCACACAGGGAAAAAATTTCCAGGGAGTGTGATCAAGTCTGGAGATTTTTCTCCACATAAATATACTGGAGCTAAGGGCAATTTACAATGCTCTAAGCTTAGCAAGACCTCTGCTTCAAGGTCAGCCGGTATTGATCCAGTGGGACAACATCACGGCAGTCGCCCACGTAAACAGACAGGGCGGCACAAGAAGCAGGAGGGCAATGGCAGAAACTGCAAGGATTTTTCGCTGGGCGGAAAATCATGTGATAGCACTGTCAGCAGTGTTCATTCCGGGAGTGGACAACTGGGAAGCAGACTTCCTCAGCAGGCACAACCTCCACCCGGGAGAGTGGGGACTTCATCGGGAAGTCTTCCACATGATTGTGAACCGTTGGAAAAGACCAAAGGTGGACATGATGGCGTCCCGCCTGAACAAAAAACTGGACAAGTATTGCGCCAGGTCAAAAGACCCTCAGGCAATAGCTGTGGACGTTCTGGTAACACCGTGGGTGTACCAGTCGGTGTATGTCTTCCCTCCTCTGCTTCTCATACCCAAGGTATTGAGAATTATAAGACGTAGAGGAGTAAGAACTATACTCGTGGCTCCGGATTGGCCAAGAAGGACTTGGTACCCGGAACTTCAAGAGATGCTCACAGAGGACTCATGGCCTCTGCCGCTAAGAAGGGACTTGCTTCAGCAAGTACCATGTCTGTTCCAAGACTTACCGCGGCTGCGTTTGACGGCATGGCGGTTGAACGCCGGATCCTAAGGGAAAAAGGCATTCCGGAAGAGGTCATTCCTACCCTGGTCAAAGCCAGGAAGGAGGTGACCGCACAACATTATCACCACATGTGGCGAAAATATGTTGCGTGGTGTGAGGCCAGGAAGGCCCCATGAAGAAATTTCAACTCGGTCGTTTCCTGCATTTCCTGCAAACAGGAGTGTCTATGGGCCTCAAATTGGGGTCCATTAAGGTTCAAATTTCGGCCCTGTCGATTTTCTTCCAGAAAGAATTGGCTTCAGTTCCTGAAGTCCAGAAGTTTGTCAAGGGAGTACTGCATATACAACCCCCTTTTGTGCCTCCAGTGGCACTGTGGGATCTCAACGTAGTTCTGGGATTCCTAAAATCACATTGGTTTAAACCGCTCAAATCTGTGGATTTGAAATATCTCACAGGGAAAGTGACCATGCTGTTGGCCCTGGCCTCGGCCAGGCGAGTGTCAGAATTGGCGGCGTTTGTCTCAAAAAAGCCCATATCTGATTGTCCATTCGGACAGGGCAGAGCTGCGGACTCATCCCCAGTTTCTCCCTAAGGTGGTGTCAGTGTTTCACCCGAACCAGCTTATTGTGGTACCTGCGGCTACTAGGGACTTGGAGGACTCCAAGTTGCTAGATGTTGTCAGGGCCCTGAAAATATAGTTTCCAGGACGGCTGGAGTCAGGAAAACTGACTTGCTGTTATCCTGTATGCACCCAACAAACTGGGTGCTCTTGCTTCTAAGCAGACGATTGCTAGTTGGATGTGTAGTACAATTCAGCTTGCACATTCTGTGGCAGGCCTGCCACAGCCAAAATATGTAAATGCCCATTCCACAAGGAAGGTGGGCTCATCTTGGGCGGCTGCCCGAGGGGTCTCGGCTTTACAACTTTGCCGAGCTGATACTTGGTCAGGGGCACACCCTGACTGAGGAGGACCTGGAGTTCTCTCATTCGGTGCTGCAGAGTCATCCGCACTCTCCCGCCCGTTTGGGAGCTTTGGTATAATCCCCATGGTCCTGACGGAGTCCCCAGCATCCACTTAGGACGTCAGAGAAAATAAGAATTTACTTACCGATAATTCTATTTCTCGTAGTCCGTAGTGGATGCTGGGCGCCCATCCCAAGTGCGGATTGTCTGCAATACTTGTACATAGTTATTGTTACAAAAATCGGGTAATTATTGTTGTGAGCCATCTTTTCAGATGCTCCGCTGTTATCATGCTGTTAACTGGGTTCAGATCACAGGTTGTACAGTGTGATTGGTGTGGCTGGTATGAGTCTTACCCGGGATTCAAAATCCTTCCTTATTGTGTACGCTCGTCCGGGCACAGTATCCTAACTGAGGCTTGGAGGAGGGTCATAGGGGGAGGAGCCAGTGCACACCACCTGATCCTAAAGCTTTTACTTTTGTGCCCTGTCTCCTGCGGAGCCGCTAATCCCCCATGGTCCTGACGGAGTCCCCAGCATCCACTACGGACTACGAGAAATAGAATTATCGGTAAGTAAATTCTTATTTTTTTATTATTAATATATTTTTTTCTTTCAATATTTTGGACGCCTTCAGTGGATTTCTTACATTGAGTACACATCTGTATACCTAGATAATACAAGTGATTTACCTTACAAGAGGTGTACACGCGCATGATCAGTAAAGATAACAGTGTATTATACACTCATAATGAAAGTAATATTCTTTCAATAGGTATACATGTGTATGATTCATGAATACCACATACATCAGTGAAGTAATATTATTGCAAATCCTCTTTCCATTGCATGAACTGGTGTTGCAACAATTGTTGCTCTTGTGTTACATTAGTCTTCGGACATTTTGCAACATCTTTTCCCTCTATCTCTAAATAAATGTGGACTGAAATATACTCACTTTGTGCCTATACACTTGTAAATAATCATCACTGCAGTATCTCAGTATATCTTTCAATTGACTCCATCACTATACGGGGCATACTCTGATGACCCTGGACTTATGTTAAGGCAGCATTACTGATGCATCCAGAACGCAGTACGCAAGGAGATACACAGCATTTTGTATTATAAGGCACCAGTGGCATAACACACTTTTTATGTCTCAACCACCAGTACCATTGTAATTAATGCTCTCTATTTAAGAGCAACTCACTTGTATATTACTATCAGTTGGGAAAGAGGCCCTAATTATATTATATTTTCCACTGTATTCGCGTACCAGAGGCAGTGTCCCACTTATAACACCCCACTATCTGTGGTAATATCTAATCGTCCCACACGATATCAATTATACCTAGGACTGGCAAACATCACCCAGTCTGTATCCTGAGTGGCTATTGTCTCACACATAAATAATTATACTAGTTGCAGGAGTTATTGTGGTGATCCCACTTTTTAAGAATCTGTCTCACATCTTCTTCTTTCTATTTTCACGTATGTGTTTGTATATGTCATGTTTTTAACCTCTATATTTTGCTGTATGTGTCCTACGACAAGGACCTTCTTAATATTAATAAAAGTAATAAAAGTTACGCTTTATTTTTGACAATCAACCCAATTAATTGATATTGTGCACCCAACTCAACAACCGTCTTTCTAGTTCTCTTTATATGACTCCTTACATAGACCCCAGATGTTAGTTACACTAATTTATTGTAGCATCTGAAACCACGAAGCGCTCCAATCAACTCACTTCACTAATGTGAAATTCTGTAATCCAGCACTTCAGGCATTTGCGGACATGTGTGTACATTTTCTGCTGGTGGGACATTCTACAGTCAAATGTCCCTATATAAGAAACATGGATACATGGTCGGAGTAGTAGCATTAACTTGCAGTAACTGGGCCAGTGGCCTCAGCGTTCCATGGACATCTATCTAACAGTATCTCAGATAAAGGGGGTCATTCCGAGTTGATCGCAGCCAGCAACTTTTTGCTGCTGCTGCGATCAACTAATCCCCGATTATGGGGGAGTGCATTTAGCATAGCAGGGCTGCGATCGCTTGTGCAGCCCTGCTATGCTTAAAATTTTTCCTGCAAAACAAGACCAGCCCTGCAGCTACTTACCCAGTGCGACGGATCCAGCGATGAAGGTCCCGGTCCTGACGTCAGACATCCGCCCTCCGTTCGCCTGGACACTCCTGCGTTCTTCTTACCACTCCCCGAAAACGGCCTCCAACGGTGAGTATCCGCCCCGGAACGCCTCTCCGCTGTCAATCTTCTTTCCGTCCAGCGCTGCATCTTTTCTTCACGCTAGGCGCTCCGTTGCCTGGTGACGTCTGTCGCCGAACAACCGCTGCGTGCGAAAGGGTCAGGATGACCCCCAATATACTGTAACTGGCAACTACATTATATTTGCCATTAAATATATGAAGTGAAAAAGATTTGCCTGGACATAATGGTGATCGAGTCTTTTGGTCTTGGCACCAGGAATGGACTGTGTGTAAGAATTGTCCAAAAAATGTCCGATGGCCAATTTGCCCCTACCCTGTTTACAATTTGGCATTACATGTGTGTGACCAAATGGGACAGGTTTGGTCTTTTGGCCAATGGGAATTGCTCGGAATGTAATTCCATATTTTGATACTTTTTTTACATTTCAACTTATCTGGTCTCTCTTGGAGGACTGTTTTGACTGCAAGGCAGACCACCAGACCTTTCCCTCTTGGTTGACGGCAAAGGAAGGAGGGTAGAGAGTTTGTGCTGTAAGTGAACATACAGAGAACCTGTATCACCGGCAAAGTACAGTATCTCTCATGCTAAACCGCATATCAACATTTATATTGGCATGCACACAGAGCCGGCCCTAACCAATATGATGCCCTAGGCAAGATTTTGGCTGGTGCCCCCTAGCACCACCGCTGGTTCCGCCTCTGACCTTGCACCTCTTTCCCAGCACCATCACCCCCCACCCATAGCAGTCCTTATTTTGGTGTTTGTTATTTTAAATAAGAACAGTTTGCACATTTGGTGCACAGCCCAAAAAGGGGTGTGTTTTTGCTGGCAAGGGGCATGGCCACACAATAGTAACCCCAATTCCAATTATGCCACACAGTATTGCAACTTCATTCACATTTTATCATGCGATAGTGACCATAATTCATATTACATCCCACAGTAGTATCACTTTACCTTATAAACGTTACTCCTCACAATAGAGCCCCTTATTCACATTACATTACACCCTATTGCTCTTTATTCACATTAGACGACACAGCAGTGCCCTTTCTATATGCAACGCCACATAGTAGAGCACCTTATACACATAATGCCACACATTAGTAATGTATTTATACACATAATTCCACACAGTAATGTCCCTACACATATGAGACACATTATTAATGTCCTTATAAACATAATGCGCATTACACATTATGACAACCTTTATTAATGCCCTTTTACACATAATGTCCCTTACACGTAAGCCGCACATTATTAATGCCCTTATACACATAATGACACACATAATGCCCCCTACACATTTGCTGCACATTATTAGTGCCCCTATACACATAATGACACACATACAGTAGTACCCTGTTACAGATATGCTGCACATTATTAATGCCCTTATACACATAATGACACACATACAGTAGTACCCTTTTACACATATGCCGCAATTATTAATGCCCTTATACACATAATGAGACACATACAGTAGTACCCTTTTACACATATGCCGCACTTTATTAATGCCCTTATACACATAATGACACACATAGTGCCCCTTACACATTTGCTGCACATTATTAGTGCCCCTATACACATAATGACACATACAGTAGTACCGTTACACATATGCTGCACATTATTAATGCCCTTATACACATAATGACACACATAGTGCCTCTTACACATATGTTGCACATTATTAATGCATTTTTACATGACACACATAATGCTCCTTACACATATTCTGAACACTACTGCACAACCAACCCACTCACATGCACACAGCGCTCACACTGCCACTAACACTGTGATCTCTGCCTCTGCCTGGATACAGATGTGTCCTCACAAATCTTGCCTCAATGCTAACGTCTGGCACCTTTTTTTAATGAAAATGCATCTTATTTGCATTGCTATATGGATAGGATACACAAGCAGCTTCTGCTGATTAAAATGATATGCAGCATGCCACTATACTGTGTGAGAGTGTGGCTGTATCTGCATATGAAATGCTACACACAGAATATAGGCATGCCACATATCATTTTAATCAGCAGAAGCTGCAGATGCCCCTAGGCATATCAAATGCCCTAGGCAATTGCCTAGTTTGCCTATGCCTATGGCCGGCTCTGCATGCACACATACATTATCATATGGCATTTGTTCCTATATTCACTGTGAGGGGAGTGGAGAGAATGATAGGCGTTATTAGTAAATTTTTGGGGATTCAGTATGAAAACCTGGCGGTCGGGATGCTGTCATCGGTGTTCTGACAGCTGTCGGAATTCTAGTGTCGGTATTACGGCTGCCGGGATCCCGACAGACGGGATCCTGAACCTATACCTATTTTAGGCATGGAGCTCCAAATTATGTAAAAAAAAGTCTAGTAAACGCCAAGAGGTATATTTACTAAGGGATGAATTGTGTGCCTGGTTATTTTGAGGATTGAGGTGATTTTGAATATCAGATCTTTTCTAAAGGCAAAACCGACTCAAAATCCCCACTAAAGCGACAGAAAATAGACTTCACATTGGAATAGAACCTCAACTAGACCATCAATAATTTTGCATAGACATCAATAGAAAATGCTTATTTACTAATAATTGGTTCAAAATTGACCAAAATTTGCCATTTTGAATAGAAACATCAGAAACAGGTCTATTTGATGTCGAAACCTCAAAATGATGCATTTTACAGGGGAGAGAAGCATGTGGGGCATTCTAGCTGTCCAAATCATGGCATTTAAAGGCTTAGAGGGGTATTCAATTGTAGTCGGAACTGCCGTCTTGTTGGAAAGATGGCCGTTTCCGACTTTTTTAGGTCGGAAACTGTTCCGACCTATTTCAATTCCCGTGCTATTTTTCCAACAAGTCGGCAATTCCGACTTGTCAGAAAACACATGGATCGGCGGAATAGCCGTGGATCCACGTGTTTTGTCGGAAGCGAGGCCAAATCCAACAGGTTTTAGCCCCGTTTCCGACAATGTCAATCCGACTTTAAAAAGATTGGCATTGTCGGGAACGGCCAAATCCTATCGGATTTGGCCGCCCATTGTATACTGAGTTGTTGGATCCTTTCCGTCGGATAGGATCTGACATCAATTGAATATACCCCATAGAAATGCTTTTAAATTTTTTTGAGAATATGCAAATTAGCACTTGAATAAGGGTGCTTGTGGGTAATACCGTGCATGTGACCTGTTTTGGCCAGTAGGGATGCTTTTGTATAATTTGGTTGATTTTTGGTCAATTTTGGGGGGAATTGTGCTTCTATCAGGGTGATTTTAA
Source organism: Pseudophryne corroboree (assembly GCF_028390025.1). Classification (NCBI taxonomy): domain Eukaryota; kingdom Metazoa; phylum Chordata; class Amphibia; order Anura; family Myobatrachidae; genus Pseudophryne; species Pseudophryne corroboree. The sequence goes on along the minus strand of NC_086452.1, from coordinate 417,123,295 downwards.
CACAAATAGAAACCAATGCACTATCACATTCACAATAAAACCAAAAAACGTCTGTTAGTAAATGCTGTGTTTGCAATAGAAGCACGGGGGTCGATTTTGTGTGGATGTTGGGTGGTCTTGCTTGGTTTTAAACTAGATCCAAAATCGACCCTTAGTAAATACACCCCCAAGTCACAAGTAGACGTTTAGCAGTAAATACAGCAATATGCATAATAAAGTAAAGTAATTTGAAAGTGTAATCGGGAGAAAAGCGACAGAATTGTTTTACAGCCTGCACAAGGCAATATTATAGATAATGGTAACGTATTGCCTGCTGTTATATTACACTGAAATACCGGAAACTATTACTAGAAATATAAATGTGCCTCTTTTTAAAGTGCAAATTCTGTACGTAGAGTGAAAAAAACATGGAACAGATTTTGGTTGTGATTTTAATTTGGTTACAAATGGCACTAACAGACATAATTCATTGGGTAATGTAACTCTGAGGCATATTCCTAGCTAGAGGCAGAGAACTTACGGTTGCAATCATTTATTACTGCAACTCACTTGCATCGACTGCTAGAGATTCATCATCCACAGAAAGGTGATATCTTCTTTCTGCTTTCCTTGTCTACCTAATGGCCGGGAATGTTTCACATATGTGTCCTTAGATGTCCTCAGAGGTCTGAGAGCAAATATTCCCCTAGAAGTCCTTTGTAGCGTCAAACAATGGTCCCAGGGGCCCATTTATTAATAAGCAGTCATTCCATCCATTCCTTATAATACAAATACAAATGTATTGTCATCAGCAAAAACAGACGACTTAGAGATGAAATTGCATTGTACAAACACAGAAAGTGGAATGAGCTGAACACAAATAAAGCACACAAATTTGTGTGTTTTACCGTGGGATGTAGACAAAAGGTCAACATTAAAAATGATGACATTCACAATGTTCACACCACATTGTCGTCTGTTATGATGTCAACATTGTTAAAATGGGCACAGGCTATGTGCAGGGGGAATAATAATTGTAAGACAGGAGAATAGCAACATCCATTATCAATGTGCAGGGGGAGGTTAGGGTTAGGCTACAGGCAAGAGGGTTAGGCTGTGGAGGGCGGTTAGGGTTAGGTTGCAGGCAGTGGTGCTAGTAGAAAAAATGTCTTATAGGTACTGTGTGCCACGTCCAAAAATGGGTGTGGCCAAATGCCACATGGGGCATGGTCAATGAAAATGGGGGGGTGATACACATATGGGGGGCCAGATACACATATGACCCCAGTAGTGCCAGATACACATGCCCCCACAGTGCCAGATACGCCCCCCTCACCGTGTCGATATGCTCCTACAGTGCCAGATGCACAAATGCCCCACGGTGCCAGATACACACATGCCCCACAGTGCCAGATGCACAAATGCCCCACAGTGCCAGATACACATTGCCCCAGAGTGTCAGATACACATTGCCCCAGAGTGCCAGATATGCCCCCACTGCACCAGATACGCATATGCCCCCACAGTGCCAGATACACATGTCCCCATAGTGCCAGATATGCCCCCATAGTGCCAGATATGCCCCCACAGTGCCAGATACACATGCCCCCACAGTGCCAGATATGCCCCTTCAGTGCCAGATACACCCCTACAGTGCCAGATACACATCCCCCCACAGTGCCAGATACACATGCCCCCACAATGTCCCTAGATATGCCCATTTAGTGCCAGATATGCCCCCACAGTGCCAGATACACATGCCCCCACAATGCCAGATATGCCCCCACAGTGCAAGAAATGCCCCCACAGTGCCAGATACACATATGTCCCTTCAGTGCCAGCTACACATGCCCCCACAGTGCCAGATATGCCCCCATAGTGCCAGATACACATGCCCCCACAGTGCCAGATACACATATGCCCTCACAGTGCCAGCTACACATGCCCCCACAGTGCCAGATATGCCCCTTCAGTGCCAGATATGCCCCCACAGTGCCAGATACACATATGCCCCCGCCACTGCTGGACCGCGAGCCCTGATTGGCTTGCGGTCTGGCAGTGGCGGCTCCTGATTTCCTGCCGGTCCGCGAGCTCTGATTGGCTTACGAACCGGTGTTCAGTGCACGCCGTTGGACTTGGGACTCGGGCAGGCAGGAAAGGTGCACCATGCTGGAGAGGAGAAGCACATGCTGCGCTCTCCTCTCTCCAACATCCGCTGTCTGCAAGGTGGCGGCCCAGCGGTGCTGGGAATTTCTTACCTGTATGCCATACTTGCAGCACTGGTTGCAGGAGGAGGTTAGGGTTAGGCTGCAGGCGAGAGGTTTAGGCTGCAGGGGGACGTTAGGGTTAGGTTTCAGGGGGAGGTTAGGGATAGGCTGCAGGCAAGAGGGTTAGGCTGTGGGGGGATGTTAGGGTTAGGCTGCAGGGGAGGTTAGGGTTAGGCTGCAGGCGGGAGGGTTAGGCTGTGGATGGAGGTTAGGGTTAGGTTGCAGGGGGAGTGTTAGACTGCGGGGGGAGGTTAGAGTTGGGCTACGGGGGGAGGTTAGGGTTAGGCTACAGGCAAGAGAGGTAGGCTGCGGAGGGAGGTTGGGCTGCAGGCGGAGGTTAGGGATAGGCTGTGGGGGTAGGTTAGGAATAGGCAGCAGGCAAGAGGGTTAGGCTGTGGGGGGAGGTTAGGGTTAGGCTACTGCGGGAGGTTAGGGTTAGGCTGCTGTCAAAGTCACAAATATTACATACACACCACATGCAAACACCCAACAGAGTGGCCTCTGTGCTGCGCGTAGTCGCCGTGCATGCGCATACACGCACGCTACGTACACTGGTTCACGAGCCTTGCGTATTGGCGCGTGGTATGAGTATATATGGTAACATACGCATTTGCACAGAAAAGCCACAAAGACATATTCAATATTCTATTTATATAGTGCATAATTTACATATAGTCTCCACACACTTTTCCAGTAAGTTACATATACTCAAAGGATAGAACAACAGAGTTATTCAGGGTTACAGGATGTGAGGGGATGGAGCAAGGTTAGGACTTAATGTTTGGTATCCAGATGTGCAGTAGTTTGAGATCTACATTCCGGTTGCTATTTGCAGTTTATAGCATGTTTCTGCACATAGATATGCGCAGAATTGTAATATTCAGAAATACTGTAAATACTGTACTCTTGATATCCGGCGGGAACCCAGTGGCGAACACCTGCAAGTACACCTGGACCAGGCATCGCCCGTTCATTTAAACCAACTGTATTTGGACACATTGTATAAGAGAGTCTTCCTGACCAGGCTCAGTCTATTCTCTGAAGGTCATCTTGCTAAAGGGCCGTACACACTGGCCGATATATCGGCCGTTCTCTTGAACGGCTGATATATCGCGGGTCCATCGGCCAGTGTGTGTACGGCCGATACGTCTGTGAACTCCGTCGTTCACAGACGTATCGCGTCGGCCCCGCAGCACAGCCGACGGCCAATATATCTACCGATATATTGGCACGTCGCTGTGTGTGTACGGCGGTCGGCCGACCGCCCGTACACATGCTGCGGCGGCCGGCGGTGATTGACAGCTGAACACGCCCGCCCAGTTCATGACGTCAGTCCCCGACGGATCGGGCAGTGTGTATGCACTGCACACTGCCCGATCCGTCCATAGATATATCTGCAGATCAATTGATCTGCAGATATATCTTTCTAGTGTGTACCCACCTTAAGACTGACTGAGTCCTGGATCCGGGAGCACTCGCGAACAAACGTATGTACTATTGGTTTTAGCTCTTCTCTGTAATATTGTTGTATCTTTTATCTGTATCTTTTGAGTAAATACTGTTGATGCATTGGACCACAACATTACATTTAACTACTGGTGTCGCATTCCATTCTTGTTTGGGGATAAGGTGTATTCAGCCACACGTGTCGCTGCATTGTGCGCATAGCGTGTCGGCGTGTATACGCAACGTGCATACATATCTTAGTGGTTATTTGTTTATGTTTAACGGCCGCAGCGGCCTGAACCACAGTGTGATAACGTATTGCTTTTCCTTGTAAATTAATCAAACTTTACACTGCAGACAGGAGGGTTAGGCTGTGGATGGAGGTTAGGGTTAGGCTGCAGGGGGAGGTTATGGTTAGGCTACAGGGGGAGGTTAGGGTTAGGCCACAGGTGAGAGAGTTAGGCTGCAGAGGGAGGTTGGGCTGCAGGAGGAGGTTAGGGTTAGGCTGCAGGCGAGAGGTTTAGGCTGCGGGGGGAGGTTAGGGTTTGGCTGCGGGGAGAGGTTAGGGTTAGGCTGCAGGCAAGAGGGTTAGACTGTGTGCAGGCGGGAGGGTAAGGCTGCGGGAGGAGGTTATGGTTATGCTGTGGAGGGCGGTTAGGGTTAGGCTGCCGGAAGGAGGGTTAGGCTGCGGGTGGAGGTTACTGTTAGGCTCCCGAGGAAGGGTTATGTATAGGAGAAATATACTTACCGGAATGCCGGAGGATCGGAGGTGGAAGTGACAGTCACAGGACCTGAAAGATACTGCTAAGATAACTGCAGCTGTCAGGAGCAGGTAAGTCACCGCTGGCCAACCTGGATGAAATGTCGACATTGTAACATGTCGACATTCCGTCACTGCCTACTGTGCATGATGAATGTCAACATTTCATACCCAACCTGGGGCTCCCATAAAATACCTTCCCTGCTACCAGTAAAAGTAAAGTGATCACTCAAGCGATCACTTTACTTTCAGTTTAGGGGAGCGGCCGCGCTACTCCTCATGCACCGTCTACAGACTACACAAGAGCTAGTGGAGAATACCGGGGAAGCATCCTGCTGATCCTTCTCCACTCCAGGTACCTTTTATGGAGTGTGGCCTATAAGCTACAATTGCTAATGCCATCTGAAGATAGACCTAACTACTGGGGCCAGGCTTTGGAATGTTTCATATAGAATGGGGCTGCTTTTGCAAACAAAAACAGGGCATTGCAGCAAAATGGGTGTTTTGGGGGGATATTCCACAAATATTTCTTGATAAATAGGCCCCCCAGTGTGTTGTCACAAAACAGACTGAGTAAAAATTTGTAAATTAATTTTCACCATAATACTAGACATTCCCAAATCAAAATATAAGGCTGGAAGTCGCAATAGGGATCATTTACAAATCACTAAAAAATGTGAATCTGCACTGTTTCAAGTGTGCTTGCTTGTTTGTCTACTGCATATCAAGGTGAACGCGGCCACTTTGGGTTCCTTGGCACTTCCACCGGAATGTCAACCTGCTCCTAACTTGCAGTCTGACGGACCCACCTGAAAATGTACCTGGTGTATAGCATTAATTCATAGTCGACATAGGGGTGTATTCAATTCTTGTCGGAGCTGCCATCTTGCCAGAAAGACTGCAGTTTCCGACTTTTTCGGGTCAAATAGTGATTCGACCTATTCAATGGAGCGGACATTTTTCCGACAGGTCGGCAATTCCAACTTGTCGGAAAACACGTGGATCAGCAGATTAGCCGCGGATCCACGTGTTTTGTTGGATTTGCGGCCAAATCCGACAGCTTTTAGCCCCGTTTTCGACAATGTTAATCCAACTTTAAAAAAAGTTGAATTAACATTGTCGAGAATGGCCAAATCCGTAACTTGACTACTACATTGTCGGATCCTTTCCATCGGAAAGTATCCGACATGCATTGAATACACCCCATAGAATCTGACTTGAGATTATAAGCACCCAGGAAAGACAGTCTGCCCTTTTTCATTCCTAAAACCAACAGACCTGGGGCCTAATTCATATCTGTTCACTTGCTAGCTAGTTTTTGCAGCGCTGCGATCAGATAGTCGCTACCTATAGGGGAGTGTATTTTAGCTGTGCAAGTGTGTGATCGCATATGCAGCCGCCCTGTACAAAAACAGTTTGTGCAATTTCTGAGCAGCTCTGACCTTACTCAGCCGCTGCGATCACTTCAGCCTATTTGAGCCCGGAATTGATGTCAGACACCCGCCCTGCAAACGCTTTGACACGCCTGCATGTTTCCAACCACTCCCAGAAAACGGTCAATTGACACCCACAAATGCCCTCTACCTGTCAATCTCCTTGTGAACGGCTGTACGAATGGTTTCTTTGCTAGAACCAGTGCACAACAACGATGCGCTTTGTAACCATACGGCGCACCTACCAGGGCCGGCGCTTCCATTAGGCAGCTTTAGGCAGCTGCCTATGGGCGCAGGGACCTGAGGGGGCGGTACGCTGAGTCTGCCAGGAGCATTTTGGTCATTTTGACAGTAAGCCGCCCCCTCCCTCTCCCCCCACTCGGCCCTGTAGCTAGCCATGCAATAGCAGCAGCAGGGCACCCGGCGGCATGGACACACATAGCAGCGCTGCGGGTAGTCCTGCAACGCTGCTAAGCTGACTGACAGTGACAGGCAGTTGATGCACTACCCACTACCCAGAGTCCCGGGATCCACCAGTGAGTCTTTTTTTTATTCACCACCGCACCGCTGTGCAGAGTGCAGGGGAGCAGAGAGGTGGTTTCCCCCTCACCCGGTCCCGTGTCCCCTCTCTGCAGGGTCGGCTCCATGCTGCTTGATGCTTTTTTTGTTTTAAAGGGGCGTGGCCACACCTCCGTGATTAGGCCACGCCCCCAAGTATGTCAGGTCCTCGACGGTCTGTCTGTGGCTCTGCTGCCTGGCATGCCTGCTCTTTCAGAGACTGGCTCTTGTGATTTAAGCTGGAGTTAACTACTGTGGTAGACTATCTGTGTGTCTTAATATCAGTGTGTGTGTGTGTGTGTGTGTGTGTGTGTGTGTGTGTGTGTGTGTGTGTGTGTGTGTGTGTGTGTGTGTGTGTGTGTGTGTGTGTTTCTCAGTATGTGTGTGTGTCTCAATATTAGTGTGTGTGTCTCCAGTATGAGTGTGTGTGTGCCTCTACCTCAGTATGAGTGTCAGTGTGTGTCTCAGTATCACTGTGTGTGTGTGTGTGTGTGTGTGTGTGTGTGTGTGTGTGTGTGTCTACCTCAGTATGAGTGTCAGTGTGTGTGTGTGTGTGTGTGTGTGTGTGTGTGTGTGTGTGTGTGTGTGTGTGTGTGTGTGTGTGTGTGTGTCAGTATGAGTGTATGTGTACCTCTGCCTCAGTATGAGTGTCAGTGTGTGTGTCTCAGTATCACTGTGTGTGTGTGTGTGTGTGTGTGTGTGTGTGTGTGTGTGTGTGCGTGCGTGCGTGCGTGTGTGTGTGTGTGTGTGTGTGTGTGCCTCTACCTTAGTATGAGTGTCAGTGTGTGTGTCTCTCAGTGAGTGTGTGTCTGTCTCCGTATGAGTCTGTGCCTCTGCCTCAGTATGAGTGTCAGTATGTGTGTCTCAGTATCAGAGTGTGTGTATGTGTCCCTCAGTATGAGTGTGTGTGTGTGTGTGTGTGTGTGTGTGTGTGTGTGTGTGTGTGCCTATGCCTCAATATAAGTGTCAGTGTGTGTCTCAGTATGAGTGTGTGTGCCTCAGTATGTGTGTGTGCCTCTGCCTCAGTATAAGTGTGTACCTCAGTATGATTGTGTGTGTGCCTCTACCTTAGTATGAGTGTCAGTGTGTGTGTCTCTCAGTGAGTGTGTGTCTGTCTCCGTATGAGTCTGTGCCTCTGCCTCAGTATAAGTGTCAGTATGTGTGTCTCTCAGTGAGTGTGTGTCTGTCTCCGTATGAGTCTGTGCCTCTGCCTCAGTATGAGTGTCAGTATGTGTGTCTCAGTATCAGTGTGTGTGTGTCCCTCAGTATGAGTGTGTGTGTGTGTGTGTGTGTGTGTGTGTGTGTGTGTGTGTGTGCCTATGCCTCAATATAAGTGTCAGTGTGTGTCTCAGTATGAGTGTGTGTGCCTCAGTATGTGTGTGTGTGCCTCTGCCCCAGTATAAGTGTGTACCTCAGTATGATTGTGTGTGTGTGTCTCAGTATGATGGTATGTGTGCCTCTGCCTCAGTATCAGTGTCTGTGTGTGTGTGGGCCTCAGTATCACTGTGTGTGTCTCGGTATGAGTGTGTGCCTCTGTCTCAGTATGAGTGTCAGTGTGTGTGTGTGTGTGTGTGTGTGTGTGTGTGTGTGTGTGTGTGTGTGTCTCAGTATGAGTGTGTGTGTGTCCCTTTGCCTCAGTATTGGTGTCAGCGGGAGTGTGTCTCAGTCTTAGTATGAGTGTATGTGTTTCTCTGCCTCAATATGAATGTCAGTGTGTGTCTCAGTATGAGTGTGTGTGCCTCAGTATGTGTGTGTGCCTCTGCCTCAGTATAAGTGTGTACCTCAGTATGATTGTGTGTGTGCCTCTACCTTAGTATGAGTGTCAGTGTGTGTGTCTCTCAGTGAGTGTGTGTCTGTCTCCGTATGAGTCTGTGCCTCTGCCTCAGTATGAGTGTCAGTATGTGTGTCTCTCAGTGAGTGTGTGTCTGTCTCCGTATGAGTCTGTGCCTCTGCCTCAGTATGAGTGTCAGTATGTGTGTCTCAGTATCAGTGTGTGTGTGTCCCTCAGTATGAGTGTGTGTGTGTGTGTGTGTGTGTGTGTGTGTGTGTGTGTGTGTGTGTGTGTCTATGCCTCAATATAAGTGTCAGTGTGTGTCTCAGTATGAGTGTGTGTGCCTCAGTATGTGTGTGTGTGCCTCTGCCTCAGTATAAGTGTGTACCTCAGTATGATTGTGTGTGTGTCTCAGTATGATGGTATGTGTGCCCTGCCTCAGTATGAGTGTCTGTGTGTGTGTGGGCCTCAGTATCACTGTGTGTGTCTCGGTATGAGTGTGTGCCTCTGTCTCAGTATGAGTGTCAGTGTGTGTGTGTGTGTGTGTGTGTGTGTGTGTGTGTGTCTCAGTATGAGTGTGTGTGTGTCCCTTTGCCTCAGTATTGGTGTCAGCGGGAGTGTGTCTCAGTCTTAGTATGAGTGTATGTGTTTCTCTGCCTCAATATGAGTGTCAGTGTGTATGTGTCTCAGTATCACTGTGTGTTTGTCTCAGTATGAGTGTGTGTGGGCCTCAGTGTGGGTGGTTGTGTGTGTGTACTACAGGGCTCATTGTGATACATCCAGTACCTGCATTGCCATACCTCACACCCTGTTAAAAAAAGTTCCCTGCACACATACTGTATCACTAGAGGCCTGCAGTTGGGGAGAGTATAGGCAGATTCAATGGCAGCACCGAGCCCCCCCCCCCCCCCCCCCGCCCCCCTGCTTTTAATACAGCAACAGGCTGCTCGGGGTGGGGTGTAGGGGGGGGGGGGCAGGATGTCACATACCCCCCAGGCCGCTCTGTCACTTATGTCCTGGGCCGCCTCATCTAGAGGAAGTTCCCTGGTAGTCCAGTGGTTTATGCATCTGCAGCCTGCTCCCACTATCACTGTGAGACCAGCACCAGCATGTGATACTACTACAGCCTTTTTTTTTGTACTTTGTACTACAGAGCTACGGAACACCTGTAGGTCCATAGACTGTGATGGATGCTGACTTATTGCCTCTCCATCTGACCGTTTCTCCTACTTGCAAGTAGGTAGTGTTTTTTCTCTAACGTCCTAGTGGATGCTGGGGACTCCGAAAGGACCATGGGGAATAGCGGCTCCGCAGGAGACTGGGCACAAAGTAAAAGCTTTAGGACTAGCTGGTGTGCACTGGCTCCTCCCCCTATGACCCTCCTCCAAGCCTCAGTTAGATTTTGTGCCCGAACGAGAAGGGTGCAATCTAGGTGGCTCTCCTGAGCTGCTTAGAGTAAAAGTTTAAATAGGTTTTTTATTTTCAGTGAGACCTGCTGGCAACAGGCTCACTGCATCGAGGGACTTAGGGGAGAGAAACGAACTCACCTGCGTGCAGAGTGGATTGGGTTTCTTAGGCTACTGGACATTAGCTCCAGAGGGACGATCACAGGCCCAGCCATGGATGGGTCCCGGAGCCGCGCCGCCGGCCCCCTTACAGATGCTGAAGCAAGAAGAGGTCCATAAATCGGCGTCAGAAGACTTTCCTGTCTTCATAAGGTAGCGCACAGCACTGCAGCTGTGCGCCATTGCTCTCAGCACACTTCACACTCCGGTCACTGAGGGTGCAGGACGCTGGGGGGGGGCGTCCTGGGAAGCAATGAATTTACCTTAGTTGGCGAAAAATACATCACATATAGCTCCTTGGCTATATGGATGTATTTAACCCCTGCCAGTTTTCCAGTAAAAAGCGGGAGAAGAGCCCGCCGTGAAGGGGGCGGGGCCTATCTCCTCAGCACACAGCGCCATTTTTCCCACACAGCTCCGCTGGTAGGAAGGCTCCCAGAATCTCCCCTGCATCCTGCAACTACAGAAACAGGGTAAAAAAGAGAGGGGGGCACTTATTTGGCAAAATAACAGATATAAGCAGCTATAAGGGATAGACACTTATTGTAAGGTTGTCCCTATACATATATAGCGCTCTGGTGTGTGCTGGCAAACTCTCCCTCTGTCTCCCCAAAGGGCTAAGTGGGTCATGTCCTCTATCAGAGCATTCCCTGTGTGTGTGCTGGGTGTCGGTACGTGTGTGTCGACATGTATGAGGAGGAAAATGATGTGGAGGCGGAGCAGAGTGTCTGTAACAGTGATGTCACCCCCTAGGGGGTCGACACCTGAGTGGATGTACTGTTGAAAATTACGTGACAGTGTCAGCTCTATATAAAAAAACAGTGGTTGACATGAGACAGCCGGCTACTCAGCTTGTGCCTGTCCAGACGTCTCATAGGCCGTCAGGCAGATGGCAGATACAGACGCCGACACGGATACTGACTCCTGTGTCGACGGTGAAGAGACAACCGTGATTTCCAGTAGGGCCACACGTTACATGATTGAGACAATGGAAAATGTTTTATACATTTCTGATAATACGAGTACCACCAAAAAAGGGGTATTATGTTCGGTGAGGGAAAAACTACCTGTAGTTTTCCTGAATCTGAGAAATAAAATGTGTGATGATGCGTGGGTTTCCCCCCGATAACAATTAATAATTTCTTAAAAAGTATTGGCTGCATACCCTTTCCCGCCAGAGGTTAGGATGCATTGGGAAACACCCCCTAGGGGGGATAAGGCGCTCACACGCTTGTAAGAACAAGGGCTCTACCCTCTCATGAGATGGCCGCCCTTAAGGATCCTGCTGATAGAAAGCAGGAGGGTATCCAAAAAAAGGTATTTACACACATACTGGTGTTATACTGCGACCAGCTATCGCCTCAGCCTGGAGGTGCAGTGCTGGGTTGGCATGGTCGGATTCCCTGACTGGAAATATTGATATCCTAGATAAGGATAGTATATTATTGCCTATAGAGCATTTAAAAGATGCATTTCTATATATGCATGATGCACAGCGGAATAATTGCCGACTGGCATCAAGTATAAGTGCGTTGTCCAATTCTACCAGTAAAATGGTCAGGTGATGCGGATTCCAAACGTCATTTGGAAGTATTGCCTTTGAAAGGGGACATTTGGGGTCGGTCTTTTAGACCTGGTGGCCACGGCAACAGCTGGGAAATCCACGTTTGTACCCCAGGTCGCCTCTCAAAATAAGACGCCGTATTATCAGGCGCAGTCCTTTGTTGGCAAGCGGACAAAAGGTTCCTCTTTTCTGCTCGTGACAGAGGGAGAGGAAAAAGGCTGCAGAGATCAGCCAGTTCCCTGGAACAGAAACCCTTTCCAGCCTCTGCCAAGCCCTCAGTATGACGCTAGGGCTTTACAAGCTCAGGCACGGTGGGGGCCCGTTCTCAATGAATTTCAGTGCGCAGTGGGCTCACTCGCAAGTAGACCCCTGGATCCTTCAGGTAATATCTCAGGGGTACATATTGGAATTCGAGACGTCTCCCCCTCGCCGTTTCCAAAAGTCGACTTTACCGACGTCTCCCTCGGACAGGGAGGCAGTTTTGGAAGCCATTCACAAGCTGTATTCCCAGCAGGTGATAATCAAGGTACCCCTCCTGCAACAGGGAACGGGGTATTATTCCACACTATTGTGGTACCGAAGCCAGACGGCTCGGTGAGACCGATTCTAAAATCTAAAATCTTTGAACACTTACATACAGAGGTTCAAATTCAAGATTGAGTCACTCAGAGCAGTGATTGCGAACCTGGAAGAAGGGGACTACATGATGTCTCGGGACATCAAGGATGCTTACCTTCATGTCAAAATGTACCCTTCTCACCAAGGGTACCTCAGGTTTATGGTACAGAACTGTCACTATCAGTTCAGACGCTGCCGTAGGGATGGTCCACGGCACCCCGGGTCTTTACCAAGGTAATGGCCGAAATGATGATGTTCCTTCGAAGGAAGGGAATGTTAGTTATCCCTTACTTGGACGATTCCCTGATAAGGGTAAGATCCAGGGAACAGTTGGAGGTCGGTGTAGCACTATCTCAGATAGTGTTGCGGCAGCACGATTGGATTCTCAATATTCCAAAATCGCAGCTGGTTCCGTCGACGTGTCTTCTGTTCCTAGGGATGATCCTGGACACAGTCCAGAAAAAGGTGTTTCTCCCGGAGGAGAAAGCCAGGGAGTTATCCGAGCTAGTCAGGAACCTCCTCAAACCGAGCCAAGTCTCAGTGCATCAATGCACAAGGGTTCTGGGCAAAATGGGGGCTTCCTACGAAGCAATCCCATTTGGCAGATTCCACGCAAGAACTTTCCAGTGGGACCTGCTGGACAAATGGTCCGGGTCGCATCTTCAGATGCATCAGCGGATAACCCTGTCACCAAGGACAAGGGTGTCCCTCCTGTGGTGGTTGCAGAGTGCTCATCTTCTAGAGGGCCGCAGATTCGGCATTCAGGACTGGGTCCTGGTAACCACGGATGCCAGCCTGCGAGGCTGGGGAGCAGTCACACAGGGAAGGAATATCCAGGACTTATGGTCAAGCCTGGAGACATCACTTCACATAAATATCCTGAAGCTAAGGGACATTTACAATGCTCTAAGCTTAGCAAGACCTTTGCTTCAAGGACAGCCGGTGTTGATCCAGTCGGACAACATCACGGCAGTCACCCACGTAAACAGACAGGGTGGCACAAGAAGCAGAAGGGCAATGACAGAAGCTGCAAGGATTCTTCGCTGGGCGGAAAATCATGGGATAGCACTGTCAGCAGTATTCATCCCGGGGAGAGTGGGGACTTCACCCAGAAGTCTTCCACAGGATTATAAACCGTTGGGAAAAACTCGACAGGTATTGCGCCAGGTCCAGGGACCCTCAGGCAATAGCTGTAGACGCTCTGGTAACACCGTTGGTGTACCAGTCAGGGTATGTGTTTCCTCCTCTGCCTCTCATACCCAAGGTACTGAGATTGATAAGATGGTGAGGAGTAAGCACTATATTCGTGGCTCCGGATTGGCCAAGAAGGACTTGGTAACCGGAACTTCTAGAGATGCTCACGGAGGATCCGTGGCCTCTACCTCTAAGAAGGGACCTGCTCCAGCAAGGACCCTGTCTGTTCCAAGACTTACCGCGGCTGCGTTTGACGGCATGGCGGTTGAACGCCGGATCCTGAAGGAAAAAGGGCATTCCGGATGAAGTCATCCCTATCCTGATCAAAGCCAGGAAGGATGTAACCGCAAAAACATTATCACCGCAATTGGCGAAAATATGTTGCGTGGTGCGAGGCCAGTAAGGCCCGACGGTGGAAATTCGACTGGGTCGATTCCTACATTTCCTGCAAACAGGAGTGTCTATGGGCCTGAAATTGGGGTCCATTAAGGTTCAAATTTCGGCCCTGTCAATTTTCTTCCAAAAAGAACTAGCTTCAGTCCCTGAAGTTCAGACGTTTGTAAAAGGGGTACTGCATATACAGCCTCCTTTTGTGCCTCCAGTGGCACTTGGGATCTCAATGTAGTTTTTTTTTTTGGATTCCAAAAGTCACATTGGTTTGAACCACTTAAATCTGTGGAGTTAAAATATCTCACATGGAAAGTGGTCATGCTGTTGGCCCTGGCCTGGGCCAGGCGCGTGTCAGAATTGGCGGCTTTATCCTGTAAAAGCCCTTATCTGATTTTCCATTCGGACAGGGCGGAATTGAGGACTCGTCCTCAATTTCTCCCTAAGGTGTTTTCAGCATTTCACTTAAACCAACCTATTGTGGTGCCTGCGGCTACTAGGGACTTGGAGGATTCCAAGTTGCTGGACGTAGTCAGGGCCCTGAAAATATATGTTTCCAGGACGGCTGGAGTCAGAAAATCTGACTCGCTGTTTATCCTGTATGCACCCAACAAGCTGGGTGCTCCTGCTTCTAAGCAGACGATTGCTCGTTGGATTTGCAGTACAATTCAGCTTGCACATTCTGTGGCAGGCCTGCCACAGCCAAAATCTGTAAAAGCCCATTCCACACGGAAAGTGGGCTCATCTTGGGCGGCTGCCCGAGGGGTCTCGGCTTTACAACTTTGCCGAGCAGCTACTTGGTCAGGGGCAAACACGTTTGCTAAATTCTACAAATTTGATACCCTGGCTGAGGAGGACCTGGAGTTCTCTCATTCGGTGCTGCAGAGTCATCCGCACTCTCCCGCCCGTTTGGGAGCTTTGGTATAATCCCCATGGTCCTTTCGGAGTCCCCAGCATCCACTAGGACGTTAGAGAAAATAAGAATTTACTTACCGATAATTCTATTTCTCATAGTCCGTAGTGGATGCTGGGCGCCCATCCCAAGTGCGGATTGTCTGCATTACTTGTACATAGTTATTGTTACAAAAATCGGGTTATTGTTGTTGTGAGCCATCTTTTCAGAGGCTCCTTCTGTTATCATGCTGTTAACTGGGTTCAGATCACAAGTTGTACGGTGTGATTGGTGTGGCTGGTAATGAGTCTTACCCGGGATTCAAAATCCTTCCTTATTGTGTACGCTCGTCCGGGCACAGTATCCTAACTGAGGCTTGGAGGAGGGTCATAGGGGGAGGAGCCAGTGCACACCAGCTAGTCCTAAAGCTTTTACTTTGTGCCCAGTCTCCTGCGGAGCCGCTATTCCCCATGGTCCTTTCGGAGTCCCCAGCATCCACTACGGACTATGAGAAATAGAATTATCGGTAAGTAAATTCTTATTTTTCCCATGTGTCACCTGTAGCTGATATGAAACTACATTTTCCAGTATGACATGCTACTTTTTGGCAGGATATGCTTGGACTTGTAGTTCTACATTTCCCTATATTTGCAACATAAAAACTGTTTGTTAATGAACCAACATAGTATATCACAAGATAGTGTACTGAACAAGACATCCGTTCCTGCTGCTCAGAAAAAGTATTTGTCAGTTTGTCATGTTCTATTTTTTTGCCATATATTAGTACTGAAATCTACCGGCACACACTAAAAATAAACTGCCCAACAACGCTCAGAATCCCAATGCCGGAATCCCAGGAGTCAGCATACCGAATGTAAGTGTGCTGGGGAGGGTTTCAGTTAGGGGGGTATGGGGAGGGGGATAGGGTTAGGAATCAGGGGAGGTTTAGGGTTAGGTTGTAGGAAGGGAGGGTTAGGCTGCAGGTAGGGGAGGGTAGAGGGTTCACATACTTTCCTACAAGGTGTTGGGATTATAAGCAGCTGCTGTCTTTCTTCTGACTACTGGCATCCTAAGTGCCAGGATCCCTTTCCCAACCTGCTGTAGGGTGTATTCTCTATACAGCCTGCAACATTTTTTATACGTTATAATCCAATCGGTGGGTCAGTGGCATAGGGTAAGCATTACTGCCTCACAGCACTCAGGTCATGAGTTCAATTCCTGGGCACGGCCCTGTCTGTGTGGAGTGTGCATGTTCTTTTTATGTTTGTGTGGGTTTCCTATGGGTATTCCTGTTTCCTCCCAGTCTCCCACACTCCAAAAACATATGTGAAGGTTATGTGGATATGTGTGTGTGTGGTGTGTGTGTGTGTGTGTGTGTGTGTGTGTGTGTGTGTGTGTGTGTGTGTGTGTGTGTGTGTGTGTGTGTGTGTGTGTGTGTGTGTGTGTGTGTGTGTGTGTGTGTTGCATTTTAGGGACTATCACTCCCATTCCAGTGGAACAGGGAGTCTGATGTTCTGTGTACAGCGCTGTGCAAATCAGTGGCACTATATAAGTAAACAATAATAATCATTTTGATACTTTAAGATAGGGCCTTGCGCATATGTTGGAGAAGCCATCACATTTCCCCTTTGTACTTAGCAGGAGCACATTAATTTGCTGTTCTCTCAGTAATAAAGGGGTAAATGCTAATTATGTACTGGGTAGCATAGTGGGGGTTTTTCCTGTCAGGGCAAATGTGTGTGTTTTTTTTACCCTGTGGAAGCCAAAGTGTTTTTTTCTTTTTTCCTGAAAGGGGCCAATGTGTTTGTCATTATTTTTCCTGTGGATGCCAATGGTTTTTATTTTTTTATTTCCTGTGTTGGCCAATGGGGAGGGGCGTGGAGGGGGAGGGAGGCTGAAGTTTTGCCTAGGGTGCTGAGAAATCTTGCACCGGCCCTGGCACCTACGCATTGCGGTGCATATTCATGCGCAGTAGTTACCTGATCGCTACGCAGCAAAAAACGCTAGCGAGCGAACAGACCTGAATTAGGCCCCTTGTTTGGTGCTTTTGTGTATTACAAACATATTGTTTGTAATACCAATATTGTATTAGCTTCTACTGGAATGCTATTACACCTATAATCTAATATCCTCCACTGTTATAGCCTTTTGTTCTAATACTTCTCATAAAATCTGAAGAATGCCGTTTTAGGATTTTGATGTATTTCTCTGTCCCCAAAAAATATTGCTTTTTCCCAATCATCGGAACATCGGTTGGCAACATTGGAAACATCACGACCATGGTGATTATCATTTTAACAGCTGGAACAGCCACCAGGTACACACTGTGGGGGCTGATTTACACGTCCCCATCGGCTGCTATTGTCTGCTGCCGCCGGGTGGGGGGTCCTGCTGTGCTGACCAATCAGCAGTGATTGGCAACATGGCAAACACAGGGGGAGGGTGCAGGGGGCCTACCAGTCCCTCTGAGAGCGGCAGCAGCAGGAAGTTCTCTTCCCTGCAGCTGTACACGCTGTTTATCTGACTGGTGCATCCTATTTGACCAGATCAGATAAGGCACTTGCTGGTGTGGCCGCATCTGATGCGACCATGCCAGGCAAGTTGTTAAGTCCAGTTCCGTTGCATAACTCAAGTGCCACAGAAGCATGATCGGAGCACCAACTTTCAGCACACCGATTGTCAAGCGTCTGTTTTTTCCTTTTTTGCTCCTCTCCCTGATATCACATCGAGATCATACATACTTCATTTTCTTGCTAGGTCACTAAGCTATGCGATAGTGAACACATGATCCAAATTCATCCAGTAGTTTTTGCATGATGTTGGAATGAACAAACAGACAGACAAAAATTCAGATTTTTATTTTTTTTATTTTTTTCCGTCTCCATAGTTCATAAACAGTCCTTAGAGGTATATTTCTCCCAAAAACTTGTTATGTACAGACACAGACCTTACAGTTTTATTATATTTATAGATTACAACGAGCAGGTCTGGGGACATACCTAAATATACTGCAGGCCCCAAGGCAAACGTTTGTAAGGTGCCCAATGTAACACCCAATGGTGAAAAATGTGTATAACACATGTAACTGTGACAGGAAAGGTGGCGCCTCTCAGCTCTGGGTCCCATAGCAGCTGCACTCCCTGCACAACTCTTCCCTCCCAATCAGCACAACTCTTTCCACCCAATCAGCACAACTCCTTGCATTGGACAATGCCAGGAACACCTCCACATATGCCACCATACTGATCTGCAGATCCACAGAGCTGGGTGCATTAGGGTTGTCCATTCAAGTGCACAACTCTCATGGTCGATGGTTCTTGATCATCGGTAGGGAACCGTTGTGCAGAACACTGCCATCAATCCACAGCTACTAACGGCAGAACCATTAGCCACAAACTATTGATGGCTGCAAAACACCAGTGGCCAATGGTCATCCCAAGGGTGCATTCATGCAAATGGTGTGAGAAACCATAAAAGAAAATATGCACATTTGTTCCATATGGTGTGATGAGCCTCAGAATATATCCATTGCTAAGAACATAAAATTGGGTGTACCTGTCACACTCTCCATAGCCTATTGACCTCTGGTGAAATGTTTCCACTCCTGGGAAGCTTATAGTGCAGTGTAAACACGTTGTGTGTGTCTGTGCATCTAATGAAGGTATTTATAGCATTGGTCAGATCAGAACAAGTGAGAAAAACCTGCTGTGTTTCTCCAAAGGTGATGAATGAAAATAGTAATAAAAGCACCGGTTCCCTGACACATTAATTGCAATTGATCAGAGTGGCGTATGTACCTGTTTACACTGCCTGACCTCTGCGTCCACTAAAGCATTTACTGTATGTCATAAAAAAAGTTCAAAGATATTTTTTAAGTGGCCTGAGTTTATTTTTATGTTGTATTTGCACTGTTCATTTTACTTATGTGACGTTCTGTGTTTATGTATGTAACCAGGGGTTAAAGGGAGCTGGAACGGGGCGGAATTGCATTCCGTCAGTTCCATTTGGAGACGGAACCAGTTCCGCTTCCTCCAGCTCACCTAACCCGATGTCAGCCCGGCGTGCAGGGAAATGCGGGCGCCCGGCTTTCTCCCCACAGCAGCAGCCGGAGGCAGGAGCTCAGTCCTGAGCTCCAGCTTCCGGCAGTGTGCTGCTGTGCGGCACACTGTGGCGCGTAATCCCCCGCCGAGGGATGACAATAAAATTCCGGCTCCTCCACAGTAACAGGTTCCGGGTGCTGCACTGTAAAATTACGTGCAGCACTCAGTTCCTGTCACAGTGTAGGAGTCAGTACTGCAGACAGTCAGTCTCTGGGGGAAAAGCAGCATCACCGGGAATCCCGGAGAGATGAAAACAGGGGTTGGGCTGCAAGGTCACGCCTAGGGCCGTTTCTAGCCACTTTGGCTCCCAGTGCGAGATTTAAAAATGCGCCCCCCCCATATTCACATAAGAAAAAATGCCGCCCCCCCCCCCCCCCAATAGATATACAGAGGAAAACCTTCAGCGCGCGCGCTCCCGGCAAGGGGGCGTAGCCTCGTTAAAATGGGTATGGCTTTAAGATGGGCGTGGCCTCATCTGATCTCATCATCACGGCCACCACAGGATTTTTTAAAAAAAGGCCTCATTTTACACATTACAGCAGGCACGCGACCCCATTTTACACAGCACGGCAGGCAAGTGTCCCCATTTTACACAGTACGGCAGGCAAGTGTCCCCATTTTACACATTGCGGCAGGCACGTGCCCCCATTTTACACATTGCGGCAGGCACGTGTCCCCATTTTACACATTGCGACAGGAAAGTGCCCCCATTTTACACATTGCGGCAGGAAAGTGCCCCCATTTTACACAGTACGGCAGGAAAGTGTACCCATTTTACACATTGCGCCAGGCACGTGTCCCCATTTTACACATTGCGGCAGGCAAGTGTCCCCATTTTACACAGTACGGCAGGCAAGTGTCCCCATTTTACACATTGCAGCAGGAAAGTGCCCCCATTTTACACACTGGGGCAGGAAAGTGCCCCCATTTTACACATTGCGGCAGGAAAGTGCCCCCATTTTACACAGTACGGCAGGAAAGTGCCCCCATTTTACACATTGCGGCAGGAAAGTGCCCCCATTTTACACATTGCGGCAGGAAAGTGCCCCCATTTTACACAGTACGGCAGGAAAGTGTCCCCATTTTACACAGTACAGCAGGAAAGTGTCCCCATTTTACACATTGCGGCAGGCACGTGTCCCCATTTTACACATCATGGCAAGCAAGAGTCCCCAATTTACACATTCCGGCACACTGCGTCCCCATTTTACATATTACGGCAGGCAAGTGTCCCCATTTTACACATTCCGAAGACAGGTGTCCCCAATTTACACAGTATGGCAGGTGGTGGTGGTGAGGGAGGGAGAGAGAGAGAGAGAGATGGGCAGACTTACATTTGAAGCGGTTCTTCCCGCTCTTCAGCCGCCTCTCCCTCGTCTGCGCGGCGCCGGCCGGCTTGGCTCCCCTTTCTCCCTCCTCCCAAGCACCCAGCTCGGGGGGCGGGGTTTCGCGGAATGACGCGATTGCGTCGTAACGTCACGACGCAAACGCGTCATTCCGCAAAACCCCGCCCCCCGAGCTGGGCGCTCGGGAGGAGAGGGGAGGGGGGATTTAGTGCTGAAGAAGTGCCGCGGCGGGCGCCCCGTGCAGTTGCGCGGCTCGCCCGCCGCAAGAAACGGCAGTGGTCACGCCCCTTCCTGTGAGGACACGCTCAGGGCCGTCTTAAGAGCAATGTAGGCCATTGGGCACAGCAAAGCACTGGGCCCCCTACTCATCCTCCAGCGGTAGGGATGGGGGGTGCTATCAGCGGCAGCTTTGATGTGCCGCAGGTGGTAGGGGGTGCTTAATACTTAGGGTAAGAGTGGATAGTGGAGTGGGCTTAATTTTTTGGTGGGAGGGCAGCTTGCTTGACTGCAGAGATGGAGAGGGGCTGACTGCAGATACCTCAAGTTCCTGAAAGTAGATTTCTTAGCTTTGAATGGGATAAAAAAAACTAAAGAGTCACAGTTTTCAGGAGGTACTGGGGTCCTGGGGATCAGAGTTCAGGAGCCAGAGCAATCCACCAACGAAAATATAAAACTGCATTTTAGGCATGTGGAGCTGGATCAGGGACTAGCTGCTTGAAGGCTGATATCTCTGGTTCTGGGCATAGTAGAGACAAGCTGACAGTATACACCACAAGGGGAGAGTCCCAGCTTTTGGAGTATGCACTCATAAAAAGTCTAAGTCAGACAGAACCTGAGATATCTGGCTGGGAAGAGCAATTAAGAGGCTGGGATGAGGACCACTGCTTTCAAGTTGGATATCTCCGGTTCCCTAGGGCCGATTTAAAAAAAATCTGGTACCTCTGGAAAGAGGAGACCTTCAGCTATCAGCCTATGACCCTTATACTCCTGGGGCCCTTGGGCAAGAGCCCATTGAGCCCATACGAAAAGACGGACCTGGACACGCTCTCTTTTTGCATGGGTTATTGCTATTGCATCATGCCAAGCATGGTGACGCCTCTGCTGAAGAGCAGTACTGAGACACACTTATGGCAGATCATGGTTAGGCTGCTTACCCTGTCAGGCTGTACTCGATTATGCAGGGCCCTATTTATGATTTGTAGAGCCTGACTCTGAGTCTCAAGTAATGCAAACGCAATTCTTGACATCTGCTGCCTACATATGTGACTGTACGTCAGTATTCTGAGTCCTACACATCTATATGATAGCACGGCACCAATCTTCTATACACAGCCGGCCCTAGGCATAGGCAAACTAGGGGCACAAGCAGCTTCTGCTGATTAAAATGATATGCAGCATGCCTATATTCTGTGTGTGACTGCGGCTGTATCTGCATATGAAATGCTATGTTACAGTGTATTCCTGGAAATCACTGTAACGTAGCATTTCGTATGCAGATACAGCCACAGTGTATGTTTATAAGGACATAAGGACATCAATAATGTGTGTCATATGTGTAAGGGGCATGACTGTGTGGTATTATGTGTATAAGGTGCTCTACTGTGTGGCGTAACGTATAAAAAGGGCACTACTGTGTGGTCTAATATGAATAATGAGCAATATGGTGTGGTGTAATGTGAATAAGGAGCAATACTGTGTGATGTAAATAATGGGAATAAGGGGCACTACTGTGAGGAGTAACGTCTATAAGGTACAGTGGTACTACTATGTGATGTAACGTGATGCAACCATGCCAGGCAAGTGGTTAAAATATAGGGGGTAGGAGCACCAAAAGGACTGCTATGGGTGCGGGGTGATGGTGCTGGGAAAGGGATGCAGGGTCTTAGGTGGAACTAGCGGCGGTGCTAGGGGGCACCAGCCAAAATCTTGCCTAGGGCATCATATTGGTTAGGGCCGGCTCTTTCTATAAATGAGAGCAGCTGCAATCATTATACGAACACTTACACCTAGCACATGCTAGGAGCAGGAGATCCATCTGAGTTTGGCATCCACTTAGCATCCCAGATGCTGGGACCCTGGAAACACACAGTGTACTGGACAGTCAGGATATGCTCTATGCAAAAGGGTTAATAAGAGCCTCCAAGACTAAGCACAGAGCCATATCTGGTGCTAATATTAATGTACAGTTACCAGTTCCACAGGATACATTGCCCTAACCACTGTACAACCATGCAAAACTAAACAGCTGTAAAAAGAACATCCCATTTAAACCTCTTTTGTTTTTACCTGCAAATGCATCACTATATACTCAGGTACACATACAGCGCCTACAGTAATTCAGACCTGATCGCTACTCTGATAATTTGCAGAGGTCTGAGATCAGATAGTCGCCGCCCATAGAGTGAAAACCCGCCCCGCGCAAGTGTGCAAATGCATATGTACGCCGTGTGAAAAATTCGCCAGACAGCGGACAGCTGCAAATCCGTTCGCACCTCACTCACCATCAAATGAATTTTCCAGTCTGTGCAGTGTGTACGTAGGCCAGGATTTACTCCTACAGTGTGATACAAACAGACTGTTCGGGGCCGGAGCTGACGTCACACACCCACCCTGAAAACGCTTGGGCACGCCTGTGTTTTCCCTGACACTCCCAGAAAACGGGCAGTTACCACCCCCAAACATCTGCTTCCTGTCACTCACCTTGTGTACGCCTAGCGATCGAAATTTTTGCACCATTCTGTCGCTATTTGGCGTCACGCCTGCGCATTATGGTGCATATGCTTTCATTCAATAATCGTCCACTGTGCGATTTTGCACAACAGTGGTTAGGTCTGAATGAGGCCCAGAAGCTGCTGTAACTAAAACACTTGAATAGATCGGCTGCCACTCATCTTTACACCTCTAAGCAACATGTTGAAGCTGCAAACACATTGTTTCATTTGACGCAAACACTGTGCAATGAAATAATAACCAGATGAATAAGAGGCCAAACAAAACATACCACATTGCAGCCAAATGCTGTCTTTCTGGGAGCAATTTGCATGTGTTTATTTGGTCTAATAATTATGCATAACATGCCAGGTGGTCTGTTTAAACTGAAAGGTGGTCCGTTTAAAGAGATGACAAAGCATAATCTCCCCCCAAACACCCCCCAGCCCTCTCAATGTACACCGTTCGCAACCAGTGCAAAAAGAACCAAGGACAGGCAACATGTGTGACTGCCAAAGCGCAATTTACCTGTGTTCCGTCAAAAAGAGGAAGGGGGACAGCTAAGGACAGATAACAACAGGGTCAGTGTCAATTTCCCAACCCATATCCTGTAGTTCAGAAGGGGTAGGAGGGGGCACAATAATAATGAAAAAGCTTTCAAGAGAAAAAAAATGAATATAATGCTATTATGCAGGAGGTGGGGGGATAAGCAGACTGCCAGACCTACTGTACATGCAAACGTATACACACCGCAACTGTCTATGTAAAAAAGAAAGTTGCATCAACAGAAATGAAAGAGTTGAAGCTTACTTCTTTAGTTTTGGGGGCAGGGGCTGCATAATTTGGGCAGAGGACTGTGCCCCTCTGAGAATGGTTTGAGTATGTAACTTGCTGGGTGGTCCGGTCACTATGAAGAGTGGTCAGCACTAGGTGATGATGTTCTACTAAGTGTAGCAGCCAAAATAAACACGCACAAGTGTGAGCATAAGTGTAAATAGCCTAAATGGCAAAACAAAAGCAAATACTGGCACCAGGGAAGGATGGCCTGGGGGGCAAAGGGGGGTGGGGTGGGGGTGCAGAGAAACAAGTGTTCACGACAGATGTTGCAGCAAACTTCTAGTGATAATGTTTATCCCTAAACCACGAGAGTCCAAAGTGCAGAGAAATGGTGCTAAATTTGTCTTAAAACTTGAATTAAGAATTACTATTTCACAGCCAAATTCCTAAAATCTGCTAAATGTTTTTTGTAAATGGTATTGTACAATTGAAAGCACAAAATGTTTTTGATTCTTTTTTTTTTAATACTGGCTGCTGTACCGATGCCTGCCACTGCTGACTTGCCAAGAGCAATGCAGGGGGCACCATCCCACGGAGCCCCGCCCACAGCCCCCTGGCGACCGATTGTGATGATGCTTAGCCTAAAACCTGCCTGGGAAGAGTACCTACACAATGGTGACAATGTATCACAATCGGTTCTGTGGTTTTGGAGTTTATCGCAATCAGACAAACAACCAATACTAGGTTATGGGCCTAATTCAGAGATAGATAAATGCATTTACAGCTGTGAATTTCTACACAGCGTCCACCATGTGAAAATATGCAAATGTCGCAGCTGTCAGGAATTGTATAGAGATACCCATAATGAACGTCTCTGCCTGCTGCATGTGTACAAAGATGCAAACATCGGATGCACATCTGATGCACATCAACCATCGGCATCCATCCCGTGCGCCAGAATTCCGGCAGGAGGGCGAGCGCAACAAAGCCCCTTGTGAGCTCGCTGCGCTCGCCACGCTGCGGGCTCGTTGGTGAGTCCTCTGTGGGTGTTGTGGACACCAACAGAGGGGGAATCACCTACTTTGCTGGTATTCTGGCGGTGGTATAGTACCCCTGTCGGGATCCCAGCGTCGGTATTGAGACAGCTGGGATCCCGACGGGCGGTATTGTATCCGCATACCCAGTAAAACAGATCTCTATAAGACCGGTGGGATATACTAAAGGGAAAATGCAATAAAACCCCCTGTTTTCGGGGGTTTTATCGCATTTTCATATGTACTAACCCCCGGCCGCCACGTTTTCGCCCATGAGGGTATTGTCATCTTTGGATGGCGATACCCTATAGAATCCTATGAGCTTCATATCGCTGGCCGCCGCAACCCGCCGCTGATGCCTCCCCCCCTCCCCCCCCAGGCATCCTTTCCTCCAGGAAGCCTGGACCCAGAAGGTAAACTCCTCCTCCCCCTAGCAATGCAGCTGGAGGTCCTTCCGGCTGCAGGGAGGAGGAGGAGCAGCCGGGGACAGCCTGATTCCCGGCAGGTGAGCAGGTGGAGAGCCCAGGGAGGTGACAGAGAGACGCCCCGCACACCACCTCACAGGTACCGCGGGGGGCCTCCGTCACCGCATTGCGATGTTGATTGCATATGTTAGTACTTATGCGATCAACTTCGCTGTGGTGGGCGGCAAGGGGTGGCGATGTATGTTAATACATCACGCCCATGTGGGAGTTTACTGTACGCTGGGTATGTTGCTGTATTGCAGTTGATAGCAGGAGATTGGCTCAGATAAGGCAGCATGGGTGGCCTGAAACCAACATCCAATAAGAATCAGAATCTAGTACAAGAAAGGATGACCTGGCACCGGTATGAATTATGATAATTAGTAAAGGAAACCAAAATGGACAGATACTGGAAAGAGAAAACCTTTCAATTGTAGTCCCTATTGGCGGTGCGCCCAGAGCTAGAAAGTACATGTACTTAAAAAACTGGAGAGAAAGAAAACTCTTGTGTGGGCGCACTCTTGAAAGAAGAAGTGAGAAGAAAAAAATCTTCAGATATAAGTTGAAGAGATATTTAAAACATATATTTATTGAGTAATTAAAAAATTAATAATATCCCACTGTGATCAACAAGAACAAGGTTTTTTAATTTTATATTTTTTTAGAAAAGATATGTGAAAAAAGAAAAAGAAATGTTCTGGTCTGAGTAATCACACGAGACGGATTGGAAAGGTTACAGACACCTGATAGTCTGGCAACCGTTTCACCTGACCAGCACAGAAATTCTGTGTTAATGAAACCAAACAGAGAGATCCAATTCTATGTCTTTGAAAGACCACTGAGGGGTCAATACTGGACAAATTACTGGTCACCTGTTGTACATATATCACAAATTTAGTAACATATCTTACACATTCCTGAAAGTTTTTGATGGTTGACGTGAGATGGGAGAGAAAAGAAGGGAGAAATAATTGGGAAAAAAAAAAATTGGGTATAGGGATGGGGAAAGAAAGAAGGGGGGGGGAGGGAAAAGGAGTGAAAAGTGGTGATACTGCTGTTGGTGTCCACCCTTCAAATGAAGGGGAATAGTATCCTTCTCTACAACACCCGGTATTCCCAGGAAGTCTCCTCTCAGGTAACCTGGCCCAACGCTGCTTAGCTTCCAAGATCGAACGAGATCGGGCATTACCAGCGTGGTATGATAGTAGAGAGGCTATCTACCAATGAGAGTGCACCTATATAAGAAAGGTGAAAAAAGAATTGATAGAAAGAATCTGAATAGTATGTGGATCTGCTTTCCACGTTAGGCAAGGTAATTTACCACATGGTTAGTGATACACCCTGGATCGTGGATGAGAGTCCACTGAAAAGGGATGGGCCAGTGAAGAAAAGAAAGCAAGGGAAGAAGAAAAGGGAAAAAGAAGAAAGAGAAGAAGGGGAAGAAAGGAAAGGATGTGAAGTACCAGAGAAATATGTTGGTCTAAATATATTGATAGACACAAGATGGTTATCCCAAAAAGAGAAAACAGATATCTCTATATGCGGCAAAGATTGAATCACATCTGAAAAAACGTCAGGCAAATTTGTGAATTAGATATGATGATACTAGATATGTTGTGTGCATAGGCACCTATGAGTCCAGTGATGCAAATTCACCGTGTGCATCAAAATTGCATAACATCTGGAAAAACGTCAGGTAAATTTGTAAATTAAATATGATGATACCAGATATATTGTATGCATAGGCACCTAACGGTTAACAGATATCTCAATATGTGGCAAGGATTAAATCACATCTGAAAAAACGTCAGGTAAATTTGTGAATTAAATATGATGATACTAGATGTTATGCAATTTTGATGCACACAGTGAATTTGCATCACTGGACTCATAGGTGCCTATGCACACAACATATCTAGTATCATCATATCTAATTCACAAATTTACCTGACGTTTTTTCAGATGTGATTCAATCTTTGCCGCATATAGAGATATCTGTTTTCTCTTTTTGGGATAACCATCTTGTGTCTATCAATATATTTAGACCAACATATTTCTCTGGTACTTCACATCCTTTCCTTTCTTCCCCTTCTTCTCTTTCTTCTTTTTCCCTTTTCTTCTTCCCTTGCTTTCTTTTCTTCACTGGCCCATCCCTTTTCAGTGGACTCTCATCCACGATCCAGGGTGTATCACTAACCATGTGGTAAATTACCTTGCCCAGAGCCGGGCCTAACCAATATGATGCCCTAGGCAAGATTTTGGCTGGTGCCCCCTAGCACCACAGCTGGTTCCACCTCTGACCTTGCACCTCTTTCCCAGCACCATCACCCCTCACCCATAGCAGTCCTCACTTTGGTGCTCCTACCCCCTATATTTTAAAAAGCAACAGTTTGCACATTTAGCGCACAGCCCAAAAAGGTGTGTGTTTTTGCTGGCAAGGGGCATGGCCACACAATAGTAACCCCAATTCCAATTACGCCACACAGTACTGCAACTTTATTCACATTTGATCATGCGATAGTGTCCATAATTCATATTACATCCCACAGTAGTATCACTTTATCTTATAAACGTTACTCCTGTCAAAGTCAGAAAAATACCACGATGCACACTGCCATATTTGCACCTCATACAGGTCTGCGCTGCGCATGCGTGCGCTCTCCCGTGCGTGCGCATACTCACTGTTGCGGGCACCCGCAGGCGCACGGTATGTGCATTTACGGTAGAGTTCATGTGTTCGTAGCGTGCGACTCAATCGTTACATATTTCCACTATATAATGTATTTTGTAGATCATGGTCCCTTTGATAGATTCTGAAAGTTTGGTTAATATAGAATGTTCATGAACAGAGAAATCCCCCTTTGTTTGATACGAAGGGTCAGACAGGAGTAATACAGTGGTGTTTAGTATCCATCGGAAGAGTATTTAATTAGCAATATTCCGGTGTTGGTTTGAAGCGGATTAATTGCTCGTGCGAATAGTTATGGACATAAGAAGTTTATGTCCATTTACTATTATTTGCACTTACTTATCCATGCGGCGGGAAACCTAGTTGCCCACCCACCTGAGCAGTTGGAAATCGTCACAGCCCACCTGTATGAATCAACCTATGACCTTTTGTTATAATGCGAGGAGGAATTCCTGTGTCCAATGAACAATGAGATTGTAGGGACCATTGAATTGTATTGTGTGTGGGGCATAAATAGACAAGCCGATCACATCCAGCTCTCACTCTTCAACGGTTCTCATTGCTGAAAATCGGGAGCTGGATGTCCAGAGGCGCATGCGATCGTTCCCTTTGTGCGTAAGTTTTCTCCGCAATCATATTGTCTTTCTTGTTGTTATGGGCCATATCTCTCTCTCTCTCTCTCTTCCCTTCTTTCTCTCGTACTCTCTTAAACGTAATAGTATTGTATTGTATTTCCTGTGTAGTTATCTGGTTAGGTAGTCTATGTTATATTGTAGTGTATGACTTGTATTGTATTAATTCTTTTGCAAGTATAACATTCATAATATATATATTAGGCGTTGGACCCTAAGCACGGTATCTGTGTATTTCTTATAGTGTTAAGTATTCACAGAGCGTCGGTGACGCTCAATCAGCTTTTAAGTTAATAAGGTTACACTGTGTTGCATCTACACCCTATCTCTACAATAAGGTTTTACAGCATATTACATTGTTTATGGTTTAGATTTAAAGGTTTAACATTGTGAGCGTCTGCGCCGCTGGTGATCTCCTCGTGGTCTCGAGCGTTCGCATCGCTATAGCAAATCATTACGTTAGTCGGCAGCCAATAGTGTGCCTGCCTGTGATCTCTTGGCCGTGAGCGAACGTGACGCTTGAGCGTCTCGACCTCGGCTAAGCGATTGCTATGCAACGTGCGTACCCTTACGGTACTCCATACGTCAATAGC
Source organism: Pseudophryne corroboree (assembly GCF_028390025.1). Classification (NCBI taxonomy): domain Eukaryota; kingdom Metazoa; phylum Chordata; class Amphibia; order Anura; family Myobatrachidae; genus Pseudophryne; species Pseudophryne corroboree. The sequence continues at coordinate 417,094,517 of NC_086452.1, read as the reverse complement.
GTACAGTGTTCTTAGGCCTCTTAAAGGGTTTTAAATAAGATAAATATTTAGCTTTATCAATTGGCGGCTCGTCCTGTCCTTCACATATCTCTGCTAGGTAATTTCAGCAGACATTATCCATCAGCAAAGGGCGGGAGATCATATTCTTCGCAGTGCTGACGGGATAAGCGTCTGCTTCGCTTAGTAAAGGGTGCTGAAGGAATCCGGAACCGGAGGTAAGAACAACACGCTAGTGTCTTTTAAAACTGTTTATTTCTGTCTTGCGTACACACGCACATATCTGCATTTCTTTTTCATTCGTGTATTTTCATATATCACTCTCCTGTTTGCCATTTTATAATTGATAAAACGTGCTAAGAGAGATTTGTCGCTATTTCATAGTTAAAGTGTAAAAAGCACACACAGCTCTACCTAAAGGTAAAAAGAGAGATTGGTGTGTTGCGCGGTAGACGATCGAGGATCATCTACATTGATAAAAGTGTTAGTTGTGTTGCGGTGGACATTGGTTTTGTGTACACGTGTCTCTAACAAAGGGCTGAGACTCGCGTATGCCAAGGCCGACGCACGCAGCGTAAATTACGCAACGGAGCGTCTGGGTACGCCCACGTAACTCAAGTCACACGACAGTGTTGATTTTTAAGTAGCACAACAGGCGATAAATAGCGCAACAGGCGATAAGTAGCGCAACAGGCGATAAGTAGCGCATCAGGCGGTAAATAGCGCAAATCTATTTTAAATCCGAAATTTAGATTAACAGATCCTTCTCCAAATTCACAACACATCTGGTCTAAAGAAAAATTTCTGCGCAGAAATAGAAATAGAAGCAAAAGTGTACGTGTGGTGAGTGAGTGTTTTTGTATATATAAGTTTATACAATTTTACAGGTTGAACCACAAGAAGTCGAGTTCTCGCAGAGGTACATACATGTAAGTGACGTGCATGGTGGCTAGGGAGGCATCTCTGGTTAAACATAAAATTTGAGCAGTAGAGAATAGTAGACCAGGAGGTCATACTACAGACCGGGAGGTCCAGGTACAGCAGACTAAGAAGTCTGCCATAAAAGAGAAAAGGGCACAACCCAGGGGGTTGGTGCAAAACCCATATAGGCCAATAAAGCTCTGGCTGAAGGAATTTGCAGCCGAAATTTTCGATTCCACTGGTCGCTCAGCACATAAGATTAGTTGCTTATGTGCTGAACGATTGTACCGCACGTAATTGTGTACATTAGTTAATCTGACCAGTACCATTTGTGTACAAACCCGGTCGTAAAACTATTTGTACACTCTGATGTGATTTGTGTAATTTTTTATTTTCTGAAGGGAAGTTCGCTGGTCACTCAGGAATTGTCCAACAACCAATAGTTACTGGAAAGAGTAAGTGTTCTGCGGATATCCCTCGCATGTTCCAGTAAATAGAGGTTCATAGGGGCCCTGGGTCGAGTACGCCAGCACTAAGGCAGTGTGTGGGTCGTATTGGTCGGCGTGGGCGAGTGAGTGGGGTACTCGGTAAACCGCCACCGTCAGCCTATCGTGAACATTTTGGTTTTTGTAAGGGTTCGCTGAAGACCCTGAAATAAGGTCAGAGGTGGTGAAAGCAACGCCTGCAAGTTATGGGGGCCAATTGTTCAGGAAGGGGGCGATCAACCTCGGTTCGGGTTGATTCAGTAAACCGACCAGTCGGGTCGGCAAGGTACGTAATGTGTGAAAAATATGGTTCACATACAGAGGTTTTATGTGATGAATGGGAGAGAATGACAGTGCATGACGGGGAGAAATTCCCAAGAGTAGGTAGCTTTAGCCCAGAAGTGTTGCAAAATTTAAGGAGGAGGATATGTCTCATTAAATCAACAAAGAGACGAATCCAACATTATGATTATTTGCAGTTATGGCAACAGGAGGGTGAAATACAGAGAGGATTGGCTCTGGTGGCAGGATCTAATCCTATCAAGAAATTGATAGCGACGGCCCCGCCGCCACCATACATATCAGGAGAGAAATTGGTTGCGGAGAATGACGCATTAGGGTGTAACAAACAAACACTTAGCAACTGTGTAAATGTTAATAAGTTAACCAATGCAAGTATTGACCCGTGCAAGTTGTACCCTGTTTTGAACTTTCCCCAGGAGTGTGATCAAGAGGACGAATCGGCAACAATATCGGCGCTCTCTCTAGCAGCCACCATAGCAGAGACAACAGTAGGCACGGCTCCACCCACGAGATTAGTAACAAAAGCCCCTAGCGGAGGGATAGGTGAGGTCGTATCTACAGGTAAGTACGGCACCATACACTATGCTGAAACCATTTCACCACAGGCTGTAGAACCTACACAGAGTGATGTTAGTAAACTTAATCCTGTTAGGGACACGACAGGAATCACACCTGTTAGGAACATTGCCATGTACAGCCCATTTTCCCGAATGGAATTAAGAACCATAGTGTCTGAATTCCCTGATCCTAGAAAAGATTTAGTTGCTAGCCAGAAATACATCAGAGACCTAGGGAACACTTTAGAGCCCAAAAACAAAGACTGGCAGGTATTGCTGAGGGCATGTTTACCCTCCAATGTCGACGCAACTCAATTTTTGGCTGACTGTGGATTAGATCAGGATGTACCTCTTACAGATGTGTACAACAAAGATAACGTAAAAAGAATAAGTTTACAGTTAAAGGAGTATTTCCCAGCAGTAGTTAAGTGGAACAAGATTTTCTCCATTAGACAGAAAGAGTCAGAAACTGCTGCAGAATATTTTCACAGGGCATTACTAGAAATGGCAAAGTACACAGGTATAGAGGACATTAAAACAAACATAAACCATCGAGAAGTAGCAGTATCTGTACTAATGGATGGGTTAAAAGAGACATTAAAGACAAGAGTACAGACCACGCAACCATGTTGGCGAGGTCTGTCAGTGGCTACTTTGAGAGTGGCTGCTATTGATCACGATCGGAATATCACCCGACACAGGGAGTCCCAAGGTGATAAGTTAATGGCCGTAAGTATACAGGCCCTGACCACAAGGCAGCCTTTGTATAAATCACCAAACCCTGTGGGTAAGTCAAATGTGGTAACTTGTTTTTCTTGTCATAGACAGGGACACATGGCACGAGACTGTAGAGTGAAAAATTCACAAAACTCATATCAACCCCCTAGACAACGACACGACACACGACATTGGGAGCAAGGTCCGCAGAGACGGAGTTATGAGCCACATACAGGGGAAACAAAAAGATACCCCCCGAACAGAGACTGGCAAGCCACTGGTAGTTCCCATTTCACCCCTTCACAAGTAGTTGCTGCCAGCGGGATTCAGGGAGGTCACCATACCCAATAGGGGTGTGGCCATACCTGTAATCTGCAGCCAGTAAAATTGATTGCAAGTCTTGGGAGTGAACCAGAAATTGCAATCAATGTAGCTGGTAAATCATTAAACTTTCTTGTAGACACAGGGGCGGCCAAATCAGTGATAAATTCGACAGTGGGCATGAGAACCACTGGTAAGACAATTCCAGCCATAGGGGTAACGGGAGTAGTCCAGCACTACCCTGTTAGCAAACCAGCCGAGATTACAGTAGGGCCGTTACATACCAAGCATTCCTTTTTGCTGGCTGCATCGGCACCGACTAATCTCCTGGGAAGAGACTTATTGTGCAAAATGGGGTGCATCATTTATTGTACTCCTGAAGGTGTATTCTTGGACATACCTGAGAATCACGCTCAGAAAGTGCGAGACATGTTAGACTCCCCGTCAAAATTAATGTCACATACCATTATGACAAATAGGACTCCATCCCAAGTAGAGGAAATGACATCCCAGATACCAGAGTCACTTTGGACTAAAGATGAACAGGACACTGGATTAATGGCAAACGTAGCTCCGGTAGTTGTACAAGTAAAAGATGGTAGGATAGCTCCAAAAATCCCACAGTACCCTCTGAAGCCAGAGGTGGAGTTAGGAGTGTATCCCGTAATAGAGCGCTTGCTACAACAGGGCATTCTGGTAAGAACGTCCAGCACTGCCAATAGTCCCATCTTCCCTGTGAAAAAGAGTGGGGGGAGGGGTTACCGGCTAGTGCAGGATCTAAGGGGGATTAACAAAATAGTTGAGAGTCAGTTCCCCGTAGTGCCAAATCCAGCTGTCATCCTTATGCAAATCCCTCCCACTGCGAAATTTTTCACTGTTATTGACCTCTGCTCCGCTTTCTTTTCGGTACCTCTGCACCCTGACAGCCAATATTTGTTTGCATTCACATACAGAGGAGTCCAATACACATGGACTCGATTACCACAAGGTTTCATAGACAGTCCAAATATATTTTCCCAGGCTTTGCATGATTGTCTACAGTCTTTCCAACCAGAGAGTGGATCAGTATTAATACAGTACGTGGATGATTTACTACTGTGTTCTGATTCATTGGAAGCATCCCTGAAGGATACGAAACAGCTCCTGTTTCATCTTTCAGACACAGGACACAAGGTTTCCAAAGACAAGTTGCAATTATGCCAAACTAAGGTAAAATATTTGGGACACTGTCTAACACAAGGACTGAGACACCTGACCGCTGATAGAATTCAAGCAATTAGAGACATGACTCTGCCACAAACCCAGCAACAGATCAGAACATTTTTAGGAATGTGTGGGTATTGCCGTAACTGGATCCCAGGGTTTTCCATTCTGGCGTTACCTTTGCAGGAGATGGTCTCCTCAAACAAACCTGATCGGATTTCGCATACAGACGAGTCCGAGATGGCATTTGAGAGACTTAAACAGTGCCTAACGCAGGCACCAGCATTAGGTATGCCAGACTATGGGAAACCCTTTGAGCTGTACGGAACAGAAAGTGCTGGTTGCGCGGCAGGCGTCTTAACCCAAAAGCACGGTGATGCCAGCAGGCCGGTAGCATACTACAGCGCTCAGCTAGACACGGTAGCGCGATCCCTCCCCACATGCTTGCGAAGCGTTGCTGCAATAGCATTGCTAGTAACGAAAAGCGAAGATGTAGTGCTAGGTCACAACCTCACAATTCATACACCACATGCAGTGTCAGCCTTGCTAAATTCTGCCCAAACCAGGCACGTCTCATCAGCGCGGTTTACAAGATGGGAATTGGCACTAATGGCCCCCGTAAACATCACCATAAGGAGATGCAGTGCATTAAATCCTGCAACATATCTCCCAGGTGTGCCTGGACAGGCACAAAGGGTGGAGGATGAGAGTGGTGGGGAAGGAGAATTTAACACAAAGGAAGACACACATGATTGTATGGAATATTTGACCCAAAATTTTACCGCAAGGCCTGACATCAGTGACAATCCACTGGAAGATGTAGATCTAACTTTCTACACGGACGGTAGTTGTCACAGACAGTCAGACTCGGGAGACTTGTGTACTGGATACGCAGTCGTAGATGACCAAGGCACCATAGAAGCGGAACCGCTAGGCCCACCTCACTCAGCTCAGGTTGCTGAACTGGTCGCCCTAACCAGAGCATGTGAATTGGCTAAGGGCAAATCAGCCAATATCTACACCGACTCTAGATACGCATTCGGGGTAGTCCATGATTTCGGAGCCCTATGGCGCCTCAGAAATTTCATGACGGCAGCTGGTACACCAATAGCGCATGCAGCTCACATCAAAAGGCTTCTAACAGCGATACAGGAACCCGACAGAGTGGCTGTTATCAAGTGTAAAGCACACACATATAGCCAGGACCCAGTATCACTTGGTAACAGCCGAGCAGACGAAGCAGCTAAGTTAGCAGCTGGTACCCCCAGACAGACAGACACCACACAACTGATGGTATTTAATACCATCAACACACAGAAGTTGTGTGAAATGCAAAATTTGGGTTCCACACAGGAAAAGGCAGTCTGGAAGGCAAAGGGATATGGCCAGGAGTCCTCAGGACTTTGGACGGATGGACAAGGTAAACCGGTGGCCCCCAGAGCATATCTCCCATGTTTAGCTGAGGCAGCACACGGGCTGACTCATCTGGGCAAGGAGGGAATGTGCAAGTTGGTAAGAGCATATTGGTGCGCCCCAGGATTTTCATCTCATGCAAGTAAGAGAGCAATGTCATGCCTTACCTGTTTGAGAAAGAACATCGGAAAAGCAATACCAACAGAACCATCTCATATCCCACCTGCAGGCGGCCCTTTCCAGGTAATACAGATTGACTTCATTCAATTACCCCCCTGTCGAAATTTGAAATATGTACTTGTTTGTATAGATGTTTTCTCAAATTGGGTCGAAGCATTTCCTGCGGCCACAAATACCGCTATGTTTACTGCTAAGAAAATTGTGCAGGAATTTGTATGTAGATATGGTATCCCTAGAATAATTGAAAGTGGTACCCATTTTACAGGTGATGTCTTTCAAGGAATGTGTAAGTTGATGGGAATTGATAGCAAGCTGCACACTCCATACCATCCACAGGCGAGCGCGAAGGTGGAAAGAGTGAACAGCACTATTAAAAATAAACTGAGCAAAGTTATGGCAGAGACAGGATTGACATGGCCAGAAGCTTTACCCATTGTACTGTACAGCATCAGAACCACTCCCAGGTCCCCTCTTAATCTGTCTCCTTTTGAAATCTTGTTTGGTCGACAACCGCATGTTATGATTAACCCTCAGGATGATTTGAAGTGTAACAATGAAGTGACTGTAAAGTATTTGATTAACATGAGTAAACAGCTAAGGAATCAAAATGATAATTTGAAGTTAATGATTCCTGATTTACCAGATAGTAATTGTCATGACATTGAACCTGGGGATTATGTAATGATACGGAATTTTCTACGCTCAGGTTGCCTTATTGACAGATGGGAAGGACCATACCAAGTCTTATTGACTAGCACTACAGCATTGAAAGTTGCGGAGAGAGAGACTTGGGTTCATTCGTCCCATTGTAAGAAGGTTGCTGATCCAGAGAGGTCCCGTGATAAGGAACAGACGGTAGAGGAAGTTGTATCACTGGAGTGTCTGTTCCAGGAGGACTGAGGCGGCACCTGAGCATCGAGAATCACAAGATCAAAAGCAGTTGTCGATCCCCGTTTCCCTTTTATTGTTTTTCTCCACTTCCCATCCCCTCTCCCTCAAATTATTTTTTCCCCCTTCTCATTCTTCTTCGTTTCCTCCTAAGATGGACTTGCCTCAAGAGACTGTGATCCGGATTTTCCTGTTGACCATGATGTTGACCAGAGCAGTCTGTTCCGGCGAGAGTACCATGGAGGTCGAGAGAGGTTCTGGAATGGGTTCTGATGACAGAGATGGAGGCGTAGTTTTCCGAGAACAACATAATCAACAAGCAAAGGCGAGTATCAGAAAACGATCCGATAGCATTGACCATAGAAGGAATTGTGAAGGATTGTTAGCTGAAGAAAACTGTATCTGTAGGCTTTGTGACAATGTAGTTGAGGATGGGTGCATCAAGAAATGCCAATCCAGTTTTAATATCCACATGGACCGGCATCCCTTGAGTGACTATCACTCCATAGTGGGTAGTGTGCTAAATCAAACAGATTGTTGGGTATGCTCTCAAGTACCTCAAGGTCATAGCAAATCAGGACTAGTACCATTTCCTTTAACGATAGGGGAGGTACTTGAGCTAAGTGGTGGGAGGCCGGTGGACAGGAGGTTTAATATCTCCAGTCCTCCTAGTTTGAAGCTCCACCAATATCATGTGGATAGATCCCTCATATGTTTTAACATTTCCAATCCCCGAAAGCCGGGAAATTGGGAAGTGTCATGGAGTAACCAAACCATGACCTTTTCATATAGAGCAGATAGAATGCCGACAGATACAGAGCTTGTACGCCACATAGCCAGTAGAGGAAAATCTTTCCGATATAGGTATACCCTAGGAAATAGGATTACGAGAGTTGGAGAGGTATCACCAGGATACTGTGCACATATCGTACAAGCTGATACGTGTACTAGACAGATGGGAGAATTAGGGTTAGGAGATTTCACATGGAAGATGTGTAATATGGTTATGTCCTACTCCGTCCCATATGTTCTCCCCGATGATGCATATTTCATATGCGGGAGGAAGGCGTATAAGTGGCTTGCCCCAAACTCTGAAGGATTGTGTTATATTGGAAAAGTATTGCCTGAAGTAATGACTGTATCACATGCCAAAATGAAAGATATACACCGTGTTGCCCAAGCTCCTTATACTCACACCCATTACGAGCACGTAGTTAAACGGCACCTGATAGAAAGAACAGAGCATCCGGCCTCTGACATGATCCATGAATCCACCGGGATTCAGTTTCTAATCGCGTTAGACATCACTCGCACCGCCAGAGGAGTGTTGAATTATAAATACATATCTGCGCTCGCAAATTTGTTAGACAATATCACAGAAATGTATGATGACACGTTTAGGTATACTGGAAGAGAACTTCAAGCTTATAAAACAGAACTGGTTCAGCATAGAATGATTCTCAATTATCTCACGGCAGTGACAGGTGGATATTGTGTCACACTGGCAACGCAGTACGGCGTGAAATGTTGCACATATATTACAAATAGTACCGAGGACCCGGTCGAGGTCATAGACCAAAAGATGGACGATATTCTCCAACTGAAGTGGGAATTTCGCAGGAGACACAATCTCACTCTTGCTGCTGTGAGTAATGAGCTGACTGGTTGGGTGTCATGGTTGAACCCGCGAAATTGGTTCTCCGGTTTAGGAGAATGGGCTCAAGGAGTCATAATGGATGTAGGGAAGTTTCTCCTATGTATCTTAGGTGTTATCATAACGATTGGCTTGATATTTAGATGCGGTCAGGCTTTAATGAAGTGCAAACGAAGTACCAGGGTGATGAGTTTAAGGAGTGAGGAAATTGTAATTCCAATGGATTTGATTTATGACCCAAATGTAGAAACAATGATGTGATGAAAATGCGATTTCTACGGTCCGTTTCTTTCACCTGTTTTTCCGTTTTCCTCCAAGGTAAAAAGACCCACTTGGACAAGGAATTTGATGAGACAATATACAGACAACTGATGGATTAAAGAAGAAGTTTTGACAACCTGATACACAGATCTTTGATGAACTTTGCCATAGATCCCCAGTTTCCCTAGAAATTTTAAAATTACGCTAGCCCAACACTTTTGTAAATCTATGGACATTGACAAAGCTTTTTGCCCACACGCCTTTTGGCAAAAGCACAAAGAAGACTGCATTCAACAGACACCGAACAAGACTTCAACCGACAAATGTTCATTTACCTGACATAGAATACCACTGCATTTACCGTAATTATGTCTTTTCTTCATCTCTACAACCTTCAGGTAATTACACACATAGTCGATAGGGAATACAGGCACAGATATCAGCAATCACATATTCCCCCATTCATGTATCATCAACTAAAATGTGCTCCCCATTTGTTACAACCACAGCCGAAAAGAGCTCGGTAAAGTTTGACAGCCCATCCACAGACCCGTACCACGGGATAAGAAGGAATTCAAATGTATACTTCGCAATGCCTCGAAGCTTGATTTAAAACACGTACGGCACGATGATACATGACCCCCAAACACGGATTCATACACACATGCTTCTGCTATCTCACTAGGTCATACCCTTTTCCTACCTTCTCCTCTCCTCCCCTACCCAACCATGTAAATGTATTAACCCCTGACATATATTTTTCTCTTTTTGAAATGTTTTAGGAAGTGGCAGTTATTGTTGACTGCCAAAGGGTGGACTGTCAAAGTCAGAAAAAATACCACGATGCACACTGCCATATTTGCACCTCATACAGGTCTGCGCTGCGCATGCGTGCGCTCTCCCGTGCGTGCGCATACTCACTGTTGCGGGCACCCGCAGGCGCACGGTATGTGCATTTACGGTAGAGTTCATGTGTTCGTAGCGTGCGACTCAATCGTTACATATTTCCACTATATAATGTATTTTGTAGATCATGGTCCCTTTGATAGATTCTGAAAGTTTGGTTAATATAGAATGTTCATAAACAGAGAAATCCCCCTTTGTTTGATACGAAGGGTCAGACAGGAGTAATACAGTGGTGTTTAGTATCCATCGGAAGAGTATTTAATTAGCAATATTCCGGTGTTGGTTTGAAGCGGATTAATCGCTCGTGCGAATAGTTATGGACATAAGAAGTTTATGTCCATTTACTATTATTTGCACTTACTTATCCATGCGGCGGGAAACCTAGTTGCCCACCCACCTGAGCAGTTGGAAATCGTCACAGCCCACCTGTATGAATCAACCTATGACCTTTTGTTATAATGCGAGGAGGAATTCCTGTGTCCAATGAACAATGAGATTGTAGGGACCATTGAATTGTATTGTGTGTGGGGCATAAATAGACAAGCCGATCACATCCAGCTCTCACTCTTCAATGGTTCTCATTGCTGAAAATCGGGAGCTGGATGTCCAGAGGCGCATGCGATCGTTCCCTTTGTGCGTAAGTTTTCTCCGCAATCATATTGTCTTTCTTGTTGTTATGGGCCATATCTCTCTCTCTCTCTCTCTCTTCCCTTCTTTCTCTCGTACTCTCTTAAACGTAATAGTATGGTATTGTATTTCCTGTGTAGTTATCTGGTTAGGTAGTCTATGTTATATTGTAGTGTATGACTTGTATTGTATTAATTCTTTTGCAAGTATAACATTCATAATATATATATTAGGCGTTGGACCCTAAGCACGGTATCTGTGTATTTCTTATAGTGTTAAGTATTCACAGAGCGTCGGTGACGCTCAATCAGCTTTTAAGTTAATAAGGTTACACTGTGTTGCATCTACACCCTATCTCTACAATAAGGTTTTACAGCATATTACATTGTTTATGGTTTAGATTTAAAGGTTTAACATTGTGAGCGTCTGCGCCGCTGGTGATCTCCTCGTGGTCTCGAGCGTTCGCATCGCTATAGCAAATCATTACGTTAGTCGGCAGCCAATAGTGTGCCTGCCTGTGATCTCTTGGCCGTGAGCGAACGTGACGCTTGAGCGTCTCGACCTCGGCTAAGCGATTGCTACGCAACGTGCGTACCCTTACGGTACTCCATACGTCAATAGCGTACAGTGTTCTTAGGCCTCTTAAAGGGTTTTAAATAAGATAAATATTTAGCTTTATCACTCCTCACAGTAGATCCCCTTATTCACATTACATCACACTGAATTGCTCCTTATTCACATTACACCACACCCTATTGGTCTTTATTCACATTAGACGACACAGTAGTGCCCTTTCTATACGCAATGCCACATAGTAGAACACCTTATAAACATAATGCCACACATTAGTAATGCATTTATACACATAATTCCACACAGCAATGCTCCTTACACATGAGACACATTATTAATGTCCTTATAAACGTAATGCGCCTTACACATTATGACAACCTTTATTAATGCCCTTTTACACATAATGTCCCTTACACATATGCCGCACATTATTAATGCCCTTATACACATAATGACACACATAGTGCCCCCTACACACTTGCTGCACAATATTAGTGCCCCTATACACATAATGACACACATACTGTAGTACCCTGTTACACATATGCTGCACATTATTAATGCCCTTATACACATAATGACACACATATTGCCCCTTACACATATGTTGCACATTAGTAATGTATTTTTACATGACACACATAATGCTCCTTACACATATTCCGAACACTACTGCACAACCAACCCACTCACATGCACACAGCACTCACACTGCCACTAACACTGTGACCTCTGCCTCTGCTTGGATACAGATGTGTCCTTATAAATCTTACCTCTGCTAACATCTTGCACCATTTTTTAAATGAAAATGCATCTTATTTGCATTGCTATGTGGCTAGGATACATAAGCTGCTTCTGCCGATGAAAATGGTATGCAGCATGCCTATATACTGTGTGAGATTGTGGCTGTATCTGCATATGAAATGCTACAGAATATAGGCATGCCACATATCATTTTAATCAGCAGAAGCTTCTGATGCCCCTAGGCATATCAAATGCCCTAGGCAATTGCCTAGTTTGCCTATGCCTATGACCGGCTCTGACCTTGCCTAACGTGGAAAGCAGATCCACATACTATTCAGATTCTTTCTATTAATTCTTTTTTCACCTTTCTTATATAGGTGCACTCTCATTGGTAGATAGCCTCTCTACTATCATACCACGCTGGTAATGCCCGATCTCGTTCGATCTTGGAAGCTAAGCAGCGTTGGGCCAGGTTAGTACCTGAGAGGAGACTTCCTGGGAATACCGGGTGTTGTAGAGAAGGATACTATTCCCCTTCATTTGAAGGGTTGACACCAACAGCAGTATCACCACTTTTCACTCCTTTCCCCCCCCCCCCCTTTCTTTCTTTCCCCATCCCTATACCCAATTTTTTTTTTTTTCCCCAATTATTTCTCCCTTCTTTTCTCTCCCATCTCACGTCAACCATCAAAAACTTTCAGGAATGTGTAAGATATGTTACTAAATTTGTAATATATGTACAACAGGTGACCAGTAATTTGTCCAGTATTGACCCCTCAGTGGTCTTTCAAAGACATAGAATTGGATCTCTCTGTTTGGTTTCATTAACACAGAATTTCTGTGCTGGTCAGGTGAAACGGTTGCCAGACTATCAGGTGTCTGTAACCTTTCCAATCCGTCTCGTGTGATTACTCAGACCAGAACATTTCTTTTTCTTTTTTCACATATCTTTTCTAAAAAAATATAAAATTAAAAAACCTTGTTCTTGTTGATCACAGTGGAATATTATTAATTTTTTAATTACTCAATAAATATATGTTTTAAATATCTCTTCAACTTATATCTGAAGAATTTTTTCTTCTCACTTCTTCTTTCAAGAGTGCGCCCACACAAGAGTTTTCTTTCTCTCCAGTTTTTTAAGAATCAGAATCTATCAGATTATTATTTACAACCAAATCAACAGTTGCCAATGACTGGAAGCAGTTCAGCCTTGGGAGCCAAACGCATGGCATGGATTGCATGAACTTTCCTCACCTGCCTACGTGCTCCGAATGACAGGATCACTAATTGTTGTCACTCCCATTTTATTAAGATCAATTTTGTGAATATAATATTGTTAAAAATGACTGAAGAGATTTTCATTAAGTGACGCTAACTCCTCTTCCGTATGACTTCTTTTGCATAATTTACCCTCTTGATATTCAGCGCCGTTAGTTCTAAAAAATAATTTTGTTGTCTTATGTTCTTTTTGATTTGCAAAGTACTTAAAATATCACTAAATGCAAAAAACACATAACAAAGTACAGTTAAAAAGTTGTACACAAATCTGCTATTTTACCGCTTTTCGCACATTAATAAATGCATGAAAACCACAATAGAGACAGGGCATCCAGGAGTCAATAGAGCTGTTCGCAACACTTTGTTCTACAAATGTAAAGCCACGTTTATGCTTTTGAAGCAGGGAACAAAATATATCTCATATACCTGGGGATACGGGCATTAGGTCGACACAGCTTATGTCGACAGTCATTAGGTCAACATATTCAGTATGTCGACATGGTCGTTAGGTCGACATGTACTAGGTCGACACCAGTTTTTTTTTTTTTTTTAAATACAATTTTTTGGATTTTTTTTATACTTAACGATCCACGTGGCCTACGATTGGAACGGTAACCTGTGCCGAGCAAAGCGGTATCGGTGCAAGGCACCTTACCCGAAGTTCGCTCACCATGCGAGGGGACACGGTGCACTATTTGGGGTTCCCCGTCACTTTACGAAGAAAAGGACAACAATTTTTTTTAAAAACCCCATGTCAACTCTTTGACCCGTCGACCTAGTACATGTTGACCTAATGACCATGTCGACTTATTGTCCCTGTCGACCTTCCATGGTCGACCTAAGTTGTGTCTATCCAACGACCCATACCCTATACCTGCACTATGTATTGTATAGTCAAAAGTTAAACACATAAAAAGTGGTTTATAATTAAAGCTAGGTACACACCTACTGACAGCCCGACTCAGCGACAGGATGCAGCTATAGATTACACCGCTGTACACACTATCTGGGTGTAATTTGATCAATATAATCATTGATCCTTATTTGTATGATATTGGCCCTCATTCCGAGTTGTTCGCTCGCTAGCTGCTTTTAGCAGAATTGCACACGCTAAGCCGCCGCCCTCTGGGAGTGTATCTTAGCTTAGCAGAATTGTGAACGAAAGATTAGCAGAATTGCGAATAGAAATTTCTTAGCAGTTTCTGAGTAGCTCCAGACTTACTCCTACACTGCGATCAGTTCAGTCAGTTTCGTTCCTGGTTTGACGTCACAAACACACCCAAAGTTCGCCCAAACACTCCACCGTTTCTCCAGCCACTCCCGCGTTTTTCCGCACACTCCCATAAAACGGCCCAGAAACACCCACTTCCTGTCAATCACACTCCGATCACCAGAACGATGAAAAATCTTTGTTAGGCCGTGAGTAAAATACCAAACTTTTGTGCTAATTTACTTGGCGCAGGCGCACTGCGAACATTGCGCATGAGCAGTTTGCGACAAATCTCTCCGTTGCGAAAAAAAACTAACGAGCGAACAACTCGGAATGAGGGCTATTGTAAATTACAGCTACTTATGCCAACTTGTTTCATTTAGGGGCCGGTAGGTGTCAGTAACCTTCATGATGGACAAAATGGAAGCCGCAGTGTTATTTAGTTTCTCCATTTGAAAGGTAACAGTGCCCGCCAAATCCATGATGAAATGGAGGTTGTTTATGGTGGTGAAATTCCATCATATGGCACTGCTACGAGGTGGAAAAGGAACTTTCATCCAGGCCACTGTGCCCTTCCAGCTCCTGCACAGCCCCAGCCATTCCCTGCCCGACTCCTCGGTAAGGAACACAGCCCTGCACCCCTAACCCCCCAATGACACATTGCCCGCAGCTCCACACCCCCACTACCACCCATTAGCGGCACTGTTCATAGCATTTTTTTACTTTTTTTGGGGGGGTGGCATAGCCACTTCCACCCAACCCCCAGGCCCATCTCCACTCTCAGTGGCCCTGACTGTAAGAACAGCCATCAGCATTTGCAACACCACTTATACCAATCACGCGCTAGGCCCAGGAATATGTGGTGTTACCAGAGCCGGATAGACCTTGTGGGGCCCTAAGCAAGATATCAGTTTGGGGCCCCCCTCCCTCAACTGCATGCACACACAGTGTTCCCATAGCCGCACACACACACACACACACACACTGCCCCCACAGCCACATGCACACTCTGTCCCCATAGCCACACACACACACACACACACACACACACACACTCTGTCCCCATAGCCACACACACACACTGCCCCCATGCCGCACACACACACTGCCGCTATAGCCGCACACACAGCGGCTATACCACAGCAGGGCCACCATAAGGCTATCCAGCTATTGGAGAACTACAAGTCCCAGCATGATCTATAGGGACTTGTGGTTGCACAACAAACAGGAAGCTACAAGTTGGAGACACTAAAGCATCTGACAATGGCAAAAAAAAAACAACTGCACTTATTGGTAAGCCTGCCGGGTGGTGCTGGTGTTGGTCTTCTTCCCCCCGCCCCTCTCTTTGCCTCTTACTGGGAGTGCTGGTGGCTGTGGTGGGTAATGCCAGGGGGCAAGCAATAACAGGAGATGCAGGGGGCCCAGCGTGCGGCAGTGTCAGCCCAGAGTTAGCAGAGTGCGCCGCTTCTTTTTAAAAGCCCCATCCGTTGCAGTGCCGGGCTCTGTGGCACAGGACAGGGCTGGGAGCACACCGGGGCTTGCCACTTCCTCCTCATCTTTAACGCCCACCGCGGGAGACACAGATCACAGTGGGAGCGGGAAGAGTGTGATGATGGGCAGGAAGATGGAGCGAGAGAGAGCCTGCTGATCCACTGTCTCCCAGACCCTGCACTGCTCCGTACTCCTCCTCCTCCGCCACTTTGACAGCGGCCGGCACAACACTTGGGAGCAGATGTATTAAGCCTGGAGAAGTGATAAAGCAGTGATAAGTGCAAGGTGATAACGCATCAGCCAGTCAGCGCCAATTTGTAAATGACAGTTAGGAGCTGACTGGCTGGTGCATTATCACCTTGCACTTATCACTTCTCCAGGCTTAATACATCTGCCCCAGTGAGTGGCATCGGCATGTGTTTAGTAGGCTAGCGCTGGCATTAGGGGGTGTCTGTGCACACGAAGCACCACCTGTGTGCAAGCCTATTGTCGTGGAGCGAGGCACCTTGCCCAAAGTTCGCTCACCATGCGAGGGGACACGGTGCACTAATTGTGGTTCCCAGTCACTTTACGGAGAAAAGTACACCAAAAAAACATGAAAAACTCACGTCGACCTTTTTTCATGTCAGCCTTGTTCATGTCGATCTAATGACAGTGTCGACCTAGTCACTGTCGACCAATGGGTGTCGACCCAGAGTCTGGATACCGTTTTGCTTATTTGTTTACTCTGTAATGGGCACTGCAGATCCCATGTGGCGCCATATAAATAAATGATGATAATAATAATAATAATAATAATAATTACACTTTAGCTTTGCCTAGTAAATGATTGTCACTTTAAAAATACAGGCATTCTTACACAAACTCCCGCACCTCCAGCTTATTGCACCCTATTACGTTTACCCCCAAGGCTTAGTAAATAGACCCTTTATTCCTTTTGTCAGCCTAACCCACTATATTCTGTAACAATTGTGAAATATTAGGCTAGATGGGGGGCACATGAGTCAGTGGGGCGGGAGTGGGACTGATGTTTTGGAGGCATTTGAGGCCATGAGTACAGTTACAGTGATAATTGGGTGTAATGTACATACAATACATTATGGGGCATATTTATTAAAGGGCATTTGCGGGTTATCCCCCGTAAACAGCTGTTTTCAGGGTGTACCTGCAAATATTATGGATCCTCAGCATTAAACAAGGAGGGACTGGATGTGATTTTTGGTACATCTTGGTAATCTATAATTTCCTATTACTGCGATGAGAGTCAATAAGAAATTATAATTACCTGGAATTAAACCCGATAATTGAAAACTACTGTATTGCCCTAAGACAGTGTATTTTTCTGTACTAAAAATATTTCCTTGTACTCTTATAGTGTGAATTTCTCCACTTTGTGAGTCAAGACATTACTAAAATAGGGGGCATGATTGCGTTCGGCCGGGGGCACGCTTACACCGTGGGGGTCATTCCGAGTTGTTCGCTCATTGCCGATTTTCGCTATACTGCGATTAGTCGCTTACTGCGCATGCGCAAGGTTCGCAGAGGGCATGAGCTTAGTTATTTTACACAAAAGTTAGGTCTTTTACTCACGGCCTAACGAGGATTTTTCATCGTTCTGGTGATCGTAGTGTGATTGACAGGAAGTGGGTGTTTCTGGGTGGAAACTTGCTGTTTTCTGGGAGTGTGCGAAAAAACGCAGGCGTTTCTGGGAAAAACGCGGGAGTGTCTGAAGAAACGGGGGAGTGTCTGGGCGAACGCTGGATGTGTTTGTGACGTCAAACCAAGAACGAAACTGACTGAACTGATCGCAGTGTAGGAGTAAGTCTGGAGCTACTCAGAAACTGCTAAGAAATTTCTATTCGCAATTCTGCTAATCTTTCGTTCGCAATTCTGCTAAGCTAAGATACACTCCCAGAGGGCGGCGGCTTAGCGTGTGCAATGCTGCTAAAAGCAGCTAGCGAGCGAACAACTCGGAATGAGGGCCCATGTTAGCAGTGATCCACATCCCCTATATGCATTTATTTGTGGTGCCATTGAAAAGCTACACTACCCCCAACACAACTCTCCTCCCCTGCACATTCTCATTCGGCACCTATTTACAGCTGTTCTTATGTACGTTGCAGCAGTCGGGACAGAAATCCCAGGTGTCAGCAGGCCTTTACCTTAGAATCACACTGTCCCAAATGAATTGGGGCAATTGGGAGGTATGATTTTTCTGTAGCAGCCAGTAATTTATCTCAGTAATTCTGCAGCTAGCAGCACGCTTATTTAGTCCCCAACAGGCAGCACATTATAAAATAAAGTTGCTAGGTCTGCATGAGATGTGATTAGATGCAAAATCTAAACACAATATGGCAGGAATAAGATCATTTCAGTTTTCCTTCTCCCTGCATGACACACTATAAATTTGGTTCCTCATTGACTGGTAATATATACAGAAACCTGCAGCCTGTACAATACAAATGTCTGATTTATGTGCTGTGCATCTGTTTCATATAAGGAGCACTGAACAGAACAGAGAATGCATTCTAGCAGCGAGTTCTCATTTATCAAAAATCCTTTCCCTGCTTCGAGGTAGATTGTAAAGGTGATTAACTCGTGTGAAGCCGGAGTGAAGCATGTAGGAATCAAAGATAAAGACTTTGGTGTCAGGTGCCGGCCGGTACAAGGGACATGACCTTCAGTGTTCAAAGTTTCTGTTGCAATTATCAGACTCTCTAAGGGTAGGGGGGCTACTTATTCAGCTTAAAAATGCAGTCAATCATCCGAAGACATCCGATTTCAAGAGACTGCTGCCTTTTTGAGCAATGGCGGTGGATGCAGTGTCGGACTGAGGCATGTAGGGCCCACCTGGGAATGCAGTTGTAGGGGCCCATGTTTAGGGGTGTGGCCAGTCTCCAGAGGGGGGGTGTCCAGCCACCACATTGATTTGCCTAACCATTTTGCAAGTGTTGGTCCCCTAGATAAATATATACAGTAAATACTGTAGTGCATGCAAAACAATGTACTAGATTAGAAACAGCACAGTCTGGAACCTGATCCCTAGTGGACGGGGTGGGCCCCCAGGCAGTAGGGCCAACCGGTGGTTTCCCCTGTACCCCTGTGGGCCAGTCCAACCCTGGGTGGATGTAACCAGGAGGTAACACAACAGATATATCAGAGAGGTATCATCTTTTTACATTTGTAATTACAGTCTCCACAGCTTTCTAAGGGAACTGCGTAAAGCCTGATTTACTAAACTCCAAAGAGAGGGGCTTTTAGAGTTCGGCCTTGTTGGCTAATTCCATAAGCCCATTGCAGCCTATGGACTACAATTTATACATTGTTTTTGTAGCGGGATCTTTTGGATCTCTCTCTGGCAAATACCAGTTGTTCATGCACCCCACTGGCCTTGCCAAGCCTAGAAGTAAAGTGATTGTGTAAGCACTGAAAATATTGACAGACATCCCCAATACACACTGCCCTAACTAGAGGTGTGCGAGTGGGGCAGGCCACCGTTACTGCCCCACGGACGCCACCGTTACTGCCCCACGGCATTTGCATATGGCTTGCAGCCAGTTGCACTACTGCAGTGCTATCCGGAGTGTCCAAGCATCCAGAGCTGGTGACATATGAGATTTGGGGCTGGCACAGGGCACACTACCACCCTGTTACACGCTGCCAGTACATCATATCTTGTTACCATGATATATACGGCGATAAGAAACTATAGGGCTCATTTATCAATGAGTGATAAAACTCGTTGTGTAAGATAAATGGTGCTCAGCCAATCAACTCCTGTCATAACTGTCAACACATGACAGGAGCTTATTAGCTGGAGCACCAATTGTCATACACAACGAGTTTCATCATTCACAATTAGTTTTATCACTAATTGATAAATGAGCAGCCTTAATTATCAGGACTTAAATACTGTCCTACATAAGTAGACATTTACTGACCAGAGGAGGAGCAGCTCATGAAGGTCTATGTTATGTATCATCATTTTAGCAAACTAAAGGGCCCTACACATATCACGATGCGCCGCCGAGGTGCCCGACGGCCGATACGGCCGACGAGCGACCCGGCGGCGGGGGGGGGGCAGTGACGGGGGGAGTGAAGTTTCTTCCCTCCCCCCGTCACGCGGCTGCATTGAAGTGCAGGCAAATATGAACGAGATCGTCCATATTGGCCTGCATGCACAGCCGACGGGAGACCAGCGATGAACGAGCGCGGGGCCGCGCATCGTTCATCGCTGGAGTCTCCACACTGAAAGATATGAACGAGTTCTCGTTCATTTATGAACGAGATCGTTCATATCTTTCAGAAAATCGGCCAGTGTGTAGGGCCTATAAGGGGCTCATTTATTAATTGGAGTCAAAACGTCAGTTTGAACGGGGTCTCAAGCGGGTTGCACTTGGGAAGGTCTCGTGCATGAGTCCCGGGTGCAACCCGCTAAAGTCAGTGTGAACACGGTATTACTTAAGAGAAACTGAATAGCTTTAACTGCTTATTCATAAGCTTCTATCTGCGTGTTTAATATTAACTTGCTATCTCTTGCTTAAGAGTTACTGATTTGTTATTAATTGTGTGTTGTGTTACATGTTACATGTTGATTATAAATATTTTGGATAAAACAACTAATTTTTATCTATATTGAGTCCAACTGAGTCAATTATTCTCCATGACAGACCACACGTATGTAACTTATAGAGTATTTCATAGCGCAGGGTAATTTCTATTTGTTTCAAGAGTCTTTGTTGTTTTACAGCCTAGCGAGCTGTTTTTTACTCAGCAGCGTTAAAGAAACACTGACTGATATAACGGAATCAATTCATCCAGCGCCGGCTCTTACAGTGTTTGCTTTCCAATGTATAGTCCCACAGTCAATAGGTCGTCCCCATATGGTTGACATGCATTAGATCGACATGGTCCAAAGGTCAACAGGTAAAAGGTAGACAGCGCTTAAAGTCGACAGGTACAAAAGGCTGACATGACGATAATAATCCACACATAAATGGTTAACACAAGTATTTTTGTTTGTTTTTTCATGTTTTTCCAGCTTTCGCTTGATTTACTACCCCCATGCACTATGATTGCGTGTAGTAACCTGTGGCAAGAACAGCAGGAGTGGAACCAGCCATCTTGCCGGAAGCGTGGCGAGCAAAGCGAGCCCGCGAGGGTACACGTTTCCACTGATTGTGCTTAGATACGGTTAAACATAGAAATAACATCCAAAAAAAATTAAAAAATAAAATCATGTCGACCCTTTTTGTGTTGACTATTATGTCATCTTTTTGACCCTGTTGACCTTTTGTATCTGTTGACCTAGTGATTCTTTCAACCTAATGCATGTCGGCCATTTACAGTCGACTTAACGACCAACTTTCTAGACAGTGTCGGTCTTCTATACTACACCTTACAAGAATTGCGTGTCCCTGTGAGCCCTTATTTTCAGAAATCAGACATCAATTGTATGTAATTATCAAGAGAAGTATTTTTGGACATACAGTACCGTCCCAGGGTCTGTATTCCATTGATGTTAAACGTGACTAAATCCTCTCCTGTCAGCCAATATCTGCCCAGAAACAGAGGTTTGAATGGTTATAATATTGTGCTATATATTCAAAGCAGATTTAAACAATCTAAAAAGTCATTTTCAATTCACGCTGTGATAGTGAAGCATTGTAACCATATATGTCTGAACGAGACCCGCTCAAGTGCAAGGCATTTACTAACTACAATAATTGCCCAGAATTAAAGCGAGAGGGAGTTTACATCAGTGAGGTTTAAGACCCAGGACGTTTGAAACTTTAATAGTTTCCATATGAGGTTTTAAGAATTTCAATAAGGCTACTTTTTACTGCTCAACAAAAAGATCACTTTAAATTAGATTCACTTTCCTATAATATTTTTATGCACTTCAGACTTTGATTTTAACTGCATTTCAATAAAATTTGTATTGCGCATTCATGTTTTGCTCTACGTTTCTCCAAACACTCGCCTGCTTCATAGTTTATTTAACATAAAACGTAAAAACATTTGTAGTTCATTTGTCAGCTACGTATTTTTCTAAATAGCGGACATAAAAGTAAACTTTTAATTTTTATACTGTACATGCTGATATTGTGCTCCATAAAACGTCTCAGCAACTAACAAGTGTTTGATTGATACTTTGGTTTAGTGCAAGCTTTACACAAAATATAATAGGTCTGAGGTGAGGGCAATTTCCATCTAAAGCACAGTCGCAGGTTGCCGTCCCTCCCCCCCCCCCCCCCAAAAAAAAAAGCAAAAAACAACAGCCCTGAAACAAAACACAGTCACAGATTGCGTCCCAAAAGACAAAAAACAACAGGTCTAAAACACAGTCGCAGATTGCCCCCCCCCCCCAAAAAAAAAAAAGCAAAAAACAACAGCTCTAAAACAAAACACAGTCACAGATTGCGTCCCAAAAAACAAAAAACAACAGGTCTAAAACACAGTCGCAGATTGCCCCCCCCCCCCCCCACCAAAAAAAAAAAAGATGTCGTATTTTTAGTTGCTGTTCCCAATTTATAAATTGTATCACTACGGTGAATTAATAGCAAAGCGCAAACACCACAAAACGTGAAGTGACCAATGGACATCAAACACCAATTCCAATCCAATATATAAGTAAGACTATTAAGGTTGATATCTGTTGTAGAAGACATGGGGGGTGATTCAGACCTTATCGCTGCTGTACGTTTTCGTCCAGCGGGCGATCAGGTAGTAACTACGCAGGCATATGCACTGCAACGCATACGCACATCAGACAACAACAAAGGGCATCGCCGGTGAGCGACGGGATGGTGCGAAAAATTCAATCGTACGGGCATTCGCAAGGTGATTGACAGGAAGAGGCCGTTTGTGGGTGGTAACTGAGCGTTTATTGGGAGTGTCCGGAAAAACGCAGGCGTTCCCAAGTGTTTTCAGGGAGGGCGTGTGACATCAGCTCCGGCCCTGATCAGCCTGATTCTATCGCACTGTAGGAGTAAGTCCTGGGCTGCGCAGAGACTGCACAGCTCCTATACATATGTTCAATAATTCTTTCCAGCATTTGAAATGTAAAAACAAAAAAGGCTTTGAACAGATGTCATGGACATCAATCTTACAGGCCACACCCCTTTAGGAAGTTTCAAAAATATGGTCTGGACTACTAAAATGGGAATATTGGAATGATTTGCTGTGTTAGTTTTATGAATAGTCTTTACCTACAGTATTATACCAAAATCTCACGTCTTCAGATTGATTCCCTCCTTGGCCCTGACTGTGAGGTGTTTGCATATTCTACCTGTGTTTGCGCAGGTTTCCTCCTACAATCCAAAAATATGCTGGTAGGTTAGCTGAATCTCAACAAAAATGAACCCTAGTGTGTATGTGTGTGTACATATGGTAGGTTTATAGATTATTATTACTGTGATTTATTAGTATAGCGCGCCAAAAGGGTTCTGCAGTGCCTTACAAAGTACAAATGCATTAATAAATACAATAGGCTCGCAGTACAAAACATTGAAGAACAAGGGATATAAGCTATATACTGTAGACACTGTTTCAGATGGAGTCACAGTACCCACAGAGGTAGCACAGCCTGATGAGCCTAAACGTTTGGTGCCATTGTGGGAAGGGTTGCAGCACAAGAGGGAAGAGAGCCCTGCTCGTGAAAGCTTACAGTCTAAAAAGGAGGGACAGACAGGCAGGAATGACACAGAGGGGAGAGACACACAGGGCGGGATGTATTACCATACATCGCCGCCCATCGCAGCGATGTTGATCTCATGTGTACTAACATATGCGATCAACATCGCAATGTGGAGACGGAGCCCCCCCGCGATACATGTAAGGTGGTGTGCGGGGAGGCTCCATCACCTCCCTGGGCTCTCCTTCTCCTCAGCTGCCGGGAACAAGGCAGCAGGCTGTCCCCGGCGCCTCCTCCTCCCCCCTGCAGCCAGAAGGACCTCCGCCTGCGTTGCTAGGGGGAGGAGGAGTTTACCTTCCGGGTCCAGGCTGCCTGGAGGACAGTATGCCAGGATGGAGGGGGGTCGGCATCTATGGCGGGAGGCGGCGGCTGGCGATAAGAAGCCCATAGGCTTCTATAGGGTATCGCCATCCAAAGATGGCGATACCGTGGGCGACGAAAACCCGGCGGCCAGGTCTTAGTACATTTGAAGATGCGGTAAAAACCCCGAAAATTGGGGTTTTACCGTATTTTCCCTTAGTTTATCCCGCCCACAGTGAGGAAGGAACATGGAGAGGAGCGTTAGGTTGAGATCTAGAAAGCATTAATAAATAAGTGGGTTTTGAGAGCTTGTTTGCAGCTTTGGAGAGAGGTGGAAAGTCTAATTGGGAGAGGGAGAGAGCGTTCCAGTGATGAGGAGCAGCGGTCATTGGCTGAGCAAAGTGGGTGGGCAGGAGCAGTGTCTGACTAGGGTATGTAGGGCCTACCAGTGGGATGCAGTGGTAGGTGCCAATGCTTAGGGGTGTGGCCAGTTTCCAGATGAGGTGTGACCAGCTACCATAGAGGCTTGGCTAACCATTAGAGAGTGTATGGTCTAGGCCTCTTAATAAATATAGTAAATACTGCTATTGCATACATGATAATGTACCAGATTAATAACAGTGATGCACTGCAGGAAATACACCATAGTCCTGTGCAGTATAATGTGACATATGTATAATGTATAATTAAAATGCACAGTCTGGAACTTGATCCCTAGAGGAGGGGGTGGCCACCAGTCAGTGGAGACCACCGTTGGTTTTTCCTATACGCCTGTGGCCAGTGCGACCCTGGGCGGGAGTGTGGGGGAGAAGAGGACGGAAATGTAGGTGGGAGTGTATTGATTGAGGGATTGTAACCTCCACTGGGGCAGGGAGTGATGTGAATGGTCAAATATTCTCTATAAAGTGCTGCACAATATGGGGGGTATTCAATTGTTTGAAAAGTCAGTTGGGTGTCTGTTTTTTTCCTATCTAATAGGAAAAAACAGACACCCAACCGACTTTTCAACAATTGAATTCCCCCCATATGAATGCACTATAAAAACAACTGTTAATAAATAAATGTCCATTCACACTGGCTGATTACATTTTACATAAAACTAAGAAAATCTTTTATGAAAACACTTTATTATGCCCCTTTACGCCCTGATCAGCCTAAATTTTACCAATCTACTGTATATTGGCCCTCATTCCGAGTTGTTCGCTCGCAAGGCGATTATAGCAGAGTTACACACGCTAAGCCGCCGCCTACTGGGAGTGAATCTAAACATCTTAAATGTGCGACCGATGTATTCGCAATATTGCGATCAAAACCGAGTTAGCAGTTTCTGAGTAACTCCAGACTTACTCTGCCTGTGCGATCAATTCAGTGCTTTTCGGTCCCGGCTGACGTCATAAACACACCCAGCGTTCGCCCAAGCACTCCCACCGTTTCTCCAGACACGCCTGCGTTTTTTCCGGAAACGGTAGCGTTTCCTGCCACACGCCCCTAAAACGCCGTACATCCGCCCAGTAACACCCATTTCCTGTCAATCACAATGCGTTCTCCGGAGCGACGAAAAAGCCGTGAGTAAAATTACTTTCTTCTTAGTAAAGTTACTTGACGCATGCGCAGTGCGAACATTACGCATGCGCACTAAGAGAATTCTCACTGCGATGCGATGAAAAATACCGAGCGAACAACTCGGAATGAGGGCCATTATTGTTCATAAAGCAAACGGATTACAACTCATCTTTCATGTATATGCTGACCACTGTGCATGTTGTCCATTAATAATGTTACTATGGCAAATTAATTGCATTCATTTTGTATTATGCTGTACAGTACAGCAAATAGTTACATATTTAATTCAATATTAATACCAATTATCTTTGGTGATCGCTAATCGTTATTTTGTAATTACTTACTGTAAATCAGATGCCCATTAATATTTGTTTAAACACCGCACTCTCCTCTGCGTGTGAGATCTCCTCTTCACATGGCAATATTTAAACAGAAGTGATTTATGACCTTAGTATCTGTAATAATCCTCTAATCTGAACATTTATATTGATGGCGGTAGCAGCCGCCTGGAATTTCTCATTATTTGTTGCAGTGTAATAAAAAATAATAATAATTTCAGTGTTATGCAGATGTGACCTTTTAAAAACATGGCATTACCATGCTCTCACAGCCTATTAGAGATCTGTGCCTAAGGACGGATCAGTCATTTTGCTGCATACTTATGTTTTATGCAATTATTTTACCCAGTGTCAGACAATATCATTCCTGCCAACATTCTAAAATAGTTTCCAAGAGCACGTTACAGGTTGTTGCATCTCCGCAGAGCTTTAGCGAAGCTGTCTCAGTGGCCCTAGCTCACTACAGTCACCGTCATGTCAACCTTTCCCAGTCTGATTATAGCTAGAGATACACAATAAATATTTCAAAGTAGTCCCTGGGCTGACTGCAAAGTTTGAACATTTTTGATAGATTTGTAAAAGTTACATACATACTGCAAAATGTGAGCTACAGTCTGACAAGGCAAAATGGTTTTTACAGTTAAAGTGGTTACAGTCAGGGGTGTAGCGCCGGCTCCGGGCGCTGAAAAAGTTAGAGGGCGCACTGTCACCCACCACCACCCCTTCACGGGAGCCAGCATACTGGCAGTGGCAGAGCAGGAGTAGGTGGAGGAGAAGCAGAGGGGCGCACACTGACTCCGAGACTAGTAGGGAACTGGGCAGGCCAGAGGTGACAGCAGGAGACACTGATAGCCGACACGTGCCGGAGCTCTGCCCACACTCTTTGTATGTCTCATTGTCTGCTTGTAGCTGTTCAGCAGGGGTGTAGTATGTTATGCCGGCGGTCAGTCTCCCGGCGTCCAGCATACCGGCGCCGGAATCCCGACCGCCGGCATACCAACAGCTGGGCGAGTGTAAATGAGCCCCTTGCGGGCTCGCTGTGCTTGCCACGCTGCGGGCACGGGGGCGCACTACACGCGCCACGCTATCTATTCTCCCTCCAGGGGGGTCGTGGACCCTCAAGAGGGAGAAAAGCTGTCGGTATGCCGGCGGTCGGGATTCCGGCACCGGTATGCTGGTCGTCGGGAGGCCGGCCGCCGGCAAACTGAAGACCACCCGTTCAGCAGGGTTACTTCTGTCCTGCAGCACCACTCTCTGCTCCCATTGCTGCAGCACCTCTCTCTTCTGGAGGCTGCAGTACATATCTCTAGTTCAGATGCTGCTGCAGCTCTCTCTGCCCTAGCTGCTGCAGCACCTCTTTCTGCCCTGGCTGCTGCAGCACTTCTTTCTGCCCCGGCTTCTGCAGAACCTCTCTCTGCCCTGTCTGCTGCAGCACTTCTTTCTGCCCCGGCTTCTGCAGAACCTCTTTCTGCCCTGGCTGCTGTATCACCTCTCTCTGCCCCAGCTGCTGCAGCACTTTTCTCTACATTGATGCTGCAGCACCTCTCTCTGCCCCAGCTGCAACACCTCTCTCAGCATTAGATTCTGCAGCAGCACTCTGCCCCTCAGGCTACTGCAGCAGCTCTCTCTGCCCCTCAGGCTGCTGCAGTGTAGCTCTCACTGCCCCTCAGGCTGCTGCAGCAGTGTAGCACTCTCTGCCCCTCAGGCTGCTGCAGTGTATCTCTTTCTGCCCCTCAGGCTGCTGTAGTGTAGCTCTCTCTGCCCCTCAGGCTGCTGCAGTGTAGCTCTCTCTGCCCCTCAGGCTGCTGCAGTGTAGCTCTCTCTGCCCCTCAGGCTGCTGCAGTGTATCTCTTTCTGCCCCTCAGGCTGCTGCAGTGTAGCTCTCTCTGCCCCTCAGGCTGCTGCAGTGTAGCTCTTTCTGCCCCTCAGGCTGCTGCAGTGTAGCTCTTTCTGCCCCTCAGGCTGCTGCAGTGTAGCTCTCTCTGCCCCTCAGGCTGTTGCAGTATAGCTCTCTCTGCCCCTCAGGTTGCTGCGGCACAGCTCTTTCTGCCCCTAGGCTGCTGCGGCACAGCTCTCTCTGCCCCTAGGCTGCTGCGGCACAGCTCTCTCTGCCCCTCAGGCTGCTGTAGTGTAGCTCTCACTGCCCCTCAGGCTGCTGCAGTGTAGCTCTCTCTGCCCCTCAGGCTGCTGTAGTGTAGCTCTCTCTGCCCCTCAGGCTGCTGCAGTGTAGCTCTCTCTGCCCCTCAGGCTGCTGTAGTGTAGCTCTCACTGCCCCTCAGGCTGCTGCAGTGTAGCTCTTTCTGCCCCTCAGGCTGCTGCAGTGTAGCTCTTTCTGCCCCTCAGGCTGCTGCAGTGTAGCTCTCTCTGCCCCTCAGGCTGTTGCAGTATAGCTCTCTCTGCCCCTCAGGTTGCTGCGGCACAGCTCTTTCTGCCCCTAGGCTGCTGCGGCACAGCTCTCTCTGCCCCTAGGCTGCTGCGGCACAGCTCTCTCTGCCCCTCAGGCTCCTGTAGTGTAGCTCTCACTGCCCCTCAGGCTGCTGCAGTGTAGCTCTCACTGCCCCTCAGGCTGCTGCGGCACAGCTCTCACTGCCCCTCAGGCTGCTGCAGTGTAGCTCTCACTGCCCCTCAGGCTGCTGCGGCACAGCTCTCACTGCCCCTCAGGCTGCTGCGACACAGCTCTCACTGCCCCTCAGGCTGCTGTGGCACAGCTTTCTCTGCCCCTTAGGCTGCTGCGGCACATCTCTCTCTGCCCCTCAGGCTGCTGTAGTGTAGCTCTCACTACCCCTCAGGCTGCTGCGGCACAGCTCTCTCTGCCCCTCAGGTAATTTTAGGACATTATTTTTGTTGAATCATAGTGGGATTATCAGGTCTGGGATGGCAGTTCTAGGGTATTATTTTCATTGAGGCATAGGGAGATTATCATATTGGGGGCAATTTTGGTGCATTATTTTCATTGAGAGTTTGGGGGGGATTCAGGTCTGTGGGTGGTCACATGTGGGGCATTATTTTTAACTAGGTGCTTCATCGCGCCCTACGGGCGCTCTTCACACCGTCGCAAGGGGCTACGCCCCCTTAACCCTTGCATGCCTTTCTTCAGTATTTGCATGGCGTATTACCTGCATTCCTTTGTTAGTGGTTAAATATTGCACAATGAAAGGGCGTGCGATGGTGAAGGAGGCGCAGAACCTTGTGACGGCGTGAACAGCACCTGCAGGGCACGATGCACAGAATGTAGCTGGTGTGGGGGGGACTGCGGATGGGGGGGGGGTGTCTGTAGATGCTGCGGGTGGAGGGGGGGCGGATGCGGGGGGGGGGCGGATGGGGAAGGGTCAGGAGGTGCTGCGGGTGGGGGAGGGGCAGAGGAGTGGGGCTGCAGATGGGGGAGGGGTCCGGAGGCACTGCAGGTCGGGGAGGGGCAGGGGTGCCACGGGTGGGGGAGGGGCAGGTGCGGGGATGTTGCGGATAGGTGAAGGGTTCCGGAGGTGCTGTGGGATGGGAAGGGGTGGGGGTGCCGGGGGTGGGGTAGGGGGTCCGGAGGCGCTGCAGGTGGGGGAGGGGCAGGTGCGGGTG
This sequence comes from Pseudophryne corroboree, assembly GCF_028390025.1. NCBI lineage: Eukaryota > Metazoa > Chordata > Amphibia > Anura > Myobatrachidae > Pseudophryne > Pseudophryne corroboree. The sequence continues at coordinate 417,065,321 of NC_086452.1, read as the reverse complement.
GTGCGGTGGATGGGGGTCCGGAGGCGCTGCAGGTGGTGGAGGGACGGGTGCGGGGGTGCCGTGGGTGGGGGAGGGATGGGTGAGGGGGAGTACCGCGGATGGAGGAGGGTGTCTGCAGATGCTGCAGGTGGAGGTGGGGCAGGTGTGGGGGGAGACATATATGGGGGGTGGATGGTGGAGGGGGTCTGGAGGTGCTGTGGCTGGTGTAGAGGCGGGGGAGTGGGAGCCGCGGGTGGTGTAGGGGGTCTGGAGGCACAGCGTGTGGGGGAGGGGTGGAGTAGCGGTGGGGTTTCAGATAACAGAGGCAGTACGGAACCTGCACAGCAACAGGTGCCCCACAAAACTGCAGCTAAGAAGCGTGGAGTGTGCTAGAAAGTGACGCTCCTCTGCGCCAGAGAGACCCTGCTGAGTATGCTGATGTGGGGGGTCAAGCACACAGTGAGCCGGTGCCCGTCTGTCTGTACGGCATACCCCCTCACACACCCCCATACCTCCCAACTGTCCCGATTTTCGCGGGACAGTCACATTTTTTGGGGTCTGTCCCGCTGTCCCACCCGCGGGCCGCAGTGTCCCGCGGTGGGGGAGGGAGGCAGTTGGGAAGCTCCTGTACTCGGTGTTCTGCCTTCGGCCATCCCGCAGGCGCACTACGGCGTCGGCACATGTGCAGCAGGGACCCGTTCGCTCGGCTGCGTTAAAACGCAGCGAGCAAACGGGTTGGAATGACCACCTTAGAAACATGTAAGGTATTGTTTAACTCTGTAACACATGTTGATTGTGAAAATATATCTTACTAACCGATTTGTGTTTACACTTACTAACAGTCGAGGTTTGACAACCACACTATTTGATAGAAGCAAATGTAAAATAAACATTACAAGCATTTTGCTTAGTAGTATCTGCTGAATGACATTTAGCTTCCTAACATTTTTTTTTTAAACAACCAACATTTTTTTGTTAAACAAAACATACCCACATACATTTTCTTTATTTTTTAAAATTTTATTTGTGCGCTACACACATAAACATATGTTGAAGAACAGCAACACCATCTTTTTATTTTCAAGTTTTGCAAATTCTGCTCCATTTGTATACTTATTGAAACAAATATTTACACAAATTCCTTAAAGTAAGGTATGTAAATAAAAGCAAAGAAACAATAATATGTAATGTTTGACCACTTCACAATAATATATATATATATATATATATATATATATATATAATAAAAATGTTACTGTTGTTTCCGAATTTAAATATTTTGACTCAAAAAAAAGTGTTTGTTAAAACATATACCAATAATTGCTGTTGTGTAGGGTTTAGAGGCTATTCTCTAGTTGAATATATTTGAACACAGTTATGGGCATTAGTCATTGTTTGAAGAAAAACACTCAGTGGCGTAACTACTGCCCCCGCAGTCCTCGCGGTGGCTTGGGGGCGAGGGGCTGCGGGGGCGCCGCCACTGATTTAGAGCAGATTGACATGCGGACGAGTGTCCGCATGTCAATCTGTTGTCACTAACCCTCCCTGCTGTGTTGGAGGGACACGGAGGGCACAGCGCGCGCCTCTCCCGTGTCCCTCCTGCGTCTCCGGCGGGTCTAATAAAGGAAGTGCCATTCGTGGGCTCTGATTGGCTCACGAACCGGCACTTCCTTTATTAGACCCGCCGGAGACGCAGGAGGGACACAGGAGAGGCGCGCGCTGTGCCCTCCGTGTCCCTCCAACACAGCATCGGGGGGGGGGGGGCACTGAGGGAGCATATGTGGCACTGAGGGGGGTGTATGTGTACCTGGCAAATATGGGGGGGCTATATTTGGCACTGTGGGGGAATATCTGGCACTGGGGGCATATGTGGCACTGGGGGGGGGGTATATGTGTACCTGGCACATGGGGGAGGGCTATATTTGGCACTGTGGGGGAATATCTGGCACTGGGGGCATATGTGGCACTGGGGGGGTATATGTGTACCTGACACATGGGGGGGCTATATTTGGCACTGGGGGCATGTGAGTACCTGGCACCGTGGGGGAATATCTGGCACTGGGGACATATGTGGCACTGGGAGCACAGCCTTAGCAGCAAGCACTACCCCCTAGCAACGAGCATGACACCCGGTGCATGAAACCCCTGGCAACGAGCATGACACCCAGTGCATGAAACACCTGGCAACGAGCATGACACCCTGAGCATGAAAACCCCCGGCACCGTGCATGGAACCAAGAGCATGAAACCCCTGGCAACGAGCAGGTAATTTAAAAGTAATTAGAAGCCTTACTGTAGGACTTAATGTGTAATGGGCATTACGGTGTGTGGCATAATGTATCAAAGACATTGCGGTGTGTGTCATAATGTGTCACAGGCATTATGGTGTGTGGTATACTATATCACGGGCATTGTGGTATGTGGTATAATGTCTCAGGGGCATTGCAGTGTGGCATAGGGTATAACGGGCATTGCGGTATGTGTCACAGGCATTACGGTGTGTGGTATACTATATCACGGGCATTGTGATATGTGGTATAATGTCTCAGGGTCATTGCAGTGTGTGGCATAATGTATCACGGACATTGCGGTGTGTGTCATAATGTGTCAGGCATTACGGTGTGTTGTATACTATATAACGGGCATTGTGGTATGTGGTATAATATCTCAGGGTCATTGCAGTGTGGCATAATGTATAACAGGCATTGCGGTGTGTGGCATAGGGTATAACGGGCATTGCGGTATGTGTCAGGCATTACTGTGTGTTGTATACTATATCACGGGCATTGTGGTAAGTGGTATAATGTCTCAGGGTCATTGCGGTGTGTGTCATAATGTGTCACAGACATTGCATGTGCTATAATGTATCAGGGGCATTGCAGTGTGTAGCATAATGTATAACGGGCATTGCAATTCCTGTCATAATGTGTCACAGGCATTCTGGTGTGTGGCATAATGTGTCACAGGCATTACGGTGTATGGCATAATGTGTCGGGGGCATTATGGTGTGTGCATATTGTGTCATGTGCATTATTGTGTGTGGAATAATGTCTAAGGGCCATTGCAGTATGTGGCATAAAGTATACTGGGCATTACTATAAGGAGGAAAAATGACAAATAATGTAAGGGGCATGAATCAGGATTATTTTTCTTTCCTGTGGTGGCTCGTGCAGGTTGCAAAACTGGGGTATAAGGAAGTCTTTTCCTGCAATTCCACGCCCCTTTATGCAAAGCCACGCCCAATCCAACAAAGCACGCCCCCTTTTGCGGCGCGCGCATTTTTATCCCTTTAATAGTGCCAATTATGGGGGATGGGGGGGGGGGGGGCGCCGAATAATTTTTTGGCTTGGGGGAGAAAAAGCCACTGAAAACACTATGGTGTCTTTAAGATAATAATTGCTAAATTACCACAAGATCATTTGACCAATTAAGTGATGATTGAATTGATTTACGATTGTTGAGTAGTTTCTTTAATTTGGGTGCAGGAAAGTAGGTTGTGCAATTTTTAAAGGAAAAACACTGGGGGTCATTCCGAGTTGTTCGCTCGCAAGCTGCTTTTAGCAGCTTTGCACACGCTAAGCCGCCGCCTACTGGGAGTGAATCTTAGCATATTAAAATTGCGAACGAAAGATTAGCAGAATTGCGAATAGACACTTCTTAGCAGTTTCTGAGTAGCTCCAGACTTACTCGGCATCTGCGATCAGTTCTTGTCGTTCCTGGTTTGACGTCACAAACACACCCAGCGTTCGCCCAGACACTCCCCCGTTTCTCCAGCCACTCCCACGTTTTTCCCGGAAACGATAGCGTTTTTTCGCACACTCCCAATAAAACGGCCTGTTTCCGCCCAGAAACACCCACTTCCTGTCAATCACATTACGATCACCAGAACGAAGAAAAAACCTCGTAATGCCGTGAGTAAAATTCCTAACTGCATAGCAAATTTACTTGGCGCAGTCGCACTGCGGACATTGCGCATGCGCATTAGCGACTATTCGCTCCATTGCGACAAAAAAATAATGAGCGAACAACTCGGAATGACCCCCACTGTTGTTAGCAAAAAATGCAACATCAGAAACATGTACGCAAAAATTTTGTACATTTGTAATATGTATGCAAAAATTGCGATTATTAGGATGGTTTTCGCAATATTTGCACATTTCACAAGGCCACCTTCTTTTTGTTAAATTAAATAAGCCGCTCATAACTTTATTGTGATTACATAAACCTTTTACTTAAGCTAGCTTATCACTAAATAAAACCACACCACACACTGAAATAAAGACACGGACACAGTAGCTGGAGTTAAAGGTCAGACGATGTTTATTAATCGCTGACCAACTCTTTAAACTAATAATTGAGGCCGAATTAGAATTGAATTGAATATATATTAACTTTAGTTTGGAGGATGGCAAACAGAAAACCGCTGCCAAACACCAGCACCCGTCACCTAGATGACAAACCACCAAACCAAGGAGGGGAGTACACATACCCCGCCTCCTTCCCGCATAACCCGCATTGTGCTGGCCTTACCCCTCTTTCTCTGGCAAACGTTCGGTTCCCGCAGGGGAACGTCTAAATGTCCAACCGCAAGAAAAGGACACACCTGCCGTCCATTTAAAGAGGGAGCCCCACAATGACCACTTATGCCTGTGTGACAGCTGGTTGGCAGCGATTTCCCGCCAATCTGGCTTTCAATAGCCCACAGCAAGAACAAAAAACGTAGACGCATTCTGGGAGGGCGGGCGGGCATAAACTGAAAGGCAAGAGGGAGTCTAGCAAGATGGCCACCCCCTATATACTAACCTAAGACCCTCCTCTTCATCCTGATGCACAACCCCTTAAACCAATAGGAAAAAACCAACCGGGAAAACTGATCTGCCTAGCAACTGCTTAGTCATTTAACAACCAATCACAAAAAGTTGATCGCTTATATGGCCTCAGGCTTATGCAGCCTTCAGCTTATCTAAGCCGCTCATAACTTTATTGTGATTACATAAACCTTTTACTTAAGCTAGCTTATCACTAAATAAAACCACACCACACACTGAAATAAAGACACGGACACAGTAGCTGGAGTTAAAGGTCAGACGATGTTTATTAATCGCTGACCAACTCTTTAAACTAATAATTGAGGCCGAATTAGAATTGAATTGAATATATATTAACTTTAGTTTGGAGGATGGCAAACAGAAAACCGCTGCCAAACACCAGCACCCGTCACCTAGATGACAAACCACCAAACCAAGGAGGGGAGTACACATACCCCGCCTCCTTCCCGCATAACCCGCATTGTGCTGGCCTTACCCCTCTTTCTCTGGCAAACGTTCGGTTCCCGCAGGGGAACGTCTAAATGTCCAACCGCAAGAAAAGGACACACCTGCCGTCCATTTAAAGAGGGAGCCCCACAATGACCACTTATGCCTGTGTGACAGCTGGTTGGCAGCGATTTCCCGCCACCAAGGTTTTCCAAACCGCCACCGCCATCCGCAAACAGAACCTTAACCAACCAGAAACTAACTAGCTCTAACGAAAAAGACCGAAAATATCTTCCAGAAAAAACTGCACTCCTTCCGGAGAAAGGTGAACCCCATCGTCTCTATAGAACTGCCTGTTCCGCAGCACCAGCAGAGGATGCTTAATTGCCACTCCGCCTATGGCCTTGACAAACAGAGACACCGTCGAGTTCACCTTTTTGCGTGCTTTCTCCAGCGCCGAGAAACGCACCGCACCACGCCAATGGAAACGGGGCACCATTTCCGACCAGACAATGCATACCCCAGGCCAGTGACAACGTATCGCCACCACATCCGCCTTTATAGACAAAATCAAGTCTATGCCTTTAACTCGGCCCAGATCATTACCACCCAGATGAATGATAATACAACTGGGGCGACCCCAGCGGCGCTCCCTAGAAAAAAGGACGCGCAACAAATCACCCCATAACATGCCCCTAACACCTAACCATCTAAATTGCCGGGACCCAAAAATCTCAGTCGCCCTAGATGCCATGGGATGTTTCTCCGCCCAAAAAACATATGAATGACCAACCATCCATATGTGGTCTCCAAAATTGCTGACAGCTGTAAAAGAAAATATCCTAATGTCAGATTATGCACATAATCTGTAACTTAAACACAACGTAACCAATAAAACCCAAGTGAAGGAGAAAACTCAAAAAACCTCCCGTGGACCTTGGTAGAACAGCCAATTGAAATTAGGCCCCCTCGGAGGAAAAATTTTAAAAATTCGCTTCACACCCTCGATTCCTGAACGGTAAGCGTTCAAAAACCGACGAGTAAACACGTTTTTGGGTTAGCGCAACAGGCGCACTTATAACTTATCTATACGGACATAGGACTTATAGGAGGCCGACTTCCAGCGACCCAACTCCCGAATAGCCGCTGGTGATGAACCAGCGGCCGCCGCATGGGTAGCCGCCCCAATCCGAAAGGAATGAGTACCGAAGTCCGCCTCCTGCAAGCCCAACGCCGTCAAACATTTCTTGAACACCGATGAGAACTGAAACTTTGTCAGAGGGTCCAACTGCGCGTGCACCAGCAACTGGTTGCCCCCCGGAGGTCTTAACCGCACATACTCTTGCGTCAACCGCAGCGGGCAAACGCCCATACCTCCCTGAGCCTCCAAGGACAACCAGCGACCCCGACCTGTTTGATCTGTCTTGGACCGCACAATCCTACAGAGCAACAGGCCCTCCTGCAAGCGCACATTCTCGTAGAGCAGACCCGATTCCCGGGACGCCTTGCTGCTCGCCACTAGCTCGCTCACCCGAAAAGCCCCGAAAAAGGCAAGGGCATACGCGCTACTAAACAATGCCACCTCAAATTCCGAGGACGCAATCCGAGGTAGCACACGCAGCAATTCCGCTAGCAGCTGCAACGTTATAGGCCTACGTGAATCCGCAGGCGCCGGGTGCAACCTAGCCCAACCTTTCAGCGCTCTGGAAAGGACAAACGACCCCGTGGGGTCCGTTGTCCCGTGGAGTCGCGAGTGAAAGGCGATGCCCGCAAGGGCAGTAGCCATGGCCGCTTTTGACCTACCGTTTTGGTAATGCTCCCAAACAAAGGTCAACAGGGCGTCGGCCGAGGACTCACCTGCTACCCCGTACCTACTCTGAAAGGCTGACCAATCCCGCCATGCAGCATCATACGCTCGTAGCGTAGAGGGAGCCAGTGCACACCTGGCCAACGCCGTTAGACCGCTTCGACCATCTGCCAGACAGAAGGTGGGCACTGTAACCCCTCTGCCTCCGCTCCCGGAACCAACGTCCTGAATTTGTCAAACTGGAACCGGGACAATGCATCCGCAATTCCATTGTCAACTCCAGGTACGTGGCGAGCCCTAAAATTAATATTGCGCTGCAAACAAACCAACACTAAATGCCTTAGCAATCGCAGCGCCTGCGGAGATGAGGAACGCTGGTTATTAATCGCATGCACTACCCCTAAGTTGTCGCAAAGAAACAAAATGTCCCTATTTGCGAACCGTCCGGCCCATAACTCAAGCGCCACTAAGATCGGGAACAATTCCAGCAGAAGCAGGTTCTTGGTAAACCCACGCGTTACCCAAGATGCCGGCCAGGCCGCAGCGCACCATGAGCCAGCGAAGAACGCGCCGAAACCTCGACTGCCTGAAGCATCCGTGAACAACTGCAGCTGCTTACTGGAACAACAAGGAGCGGGCCACAACACTTCCCTGTTGAAGGACACCAGGAACGAGACCCAAATCCGCAAATCATCCTTGATCTCGCGGGAAAGGTACACGGAGTGATTCTGTCGAACCGTCCCCGCGGTGGCCCGCTCAAGTTTGCGACAGAAAATCCTACCCATGGGGATAATCCGACACGCAAAATTGAGAGAACCAAGCAAGGACTGCACCTGTTTAAGCCGAACCCTGCGTTTTCCTAAACAGTCTGTAATCAAACCCAATAGTTTCCGCACCTTATCCTCGGGCAAGCGACAGCACCCCCCTACCGTGTCAATCTCGATACCTAAATAGCTAAGACAAGTGCAAGGACCCTCGCACTTATCCTGCGCAACCGGTACCCCTAAAGCGCAGAATAACGACCTGGCCACCGAGAGAATGTCCCCACAGACCAAACTGTCTCCGGGGCCTACAAAAAGAAAGTCATCCAGGTAGTGAGCCACCCCCATCTGCCCGGAGGCGGTCTGGACGCACCAGTGCAAAAACGTGCTAAAGCACTCAAAGTAGGCGCAGGAGACAGAGCAACCCATGGGGAGACACCGATCGACGTAGAATTCGCCCCCTATTTTGAAACCCAGAAACCGCAGGGAATCTGGGTGTAGCGGGAGTAGCCGAAAGGCCGACTCCACGTCCAATTTTGCCAACAGACTCCCCGGACCACAATCCCGCACTAATCGCAGCGCGTCGTCAAACGACTGATATCGAACTCTGCATTGGGCTTCCGGGATAGCGTCGTTGACCGACAGCCCCGGCGGGTGCGACAAGTGCTGTATCAAACGAAACTTACCTATGGCCTTCTTGGGCACTACCCCTACTGGGGAAATGCACAAGGAGGGCAACGGGGAAAGGGCGTAGGGCCCAGCCATGCGCCCCAGCCCAATCTCCCCGTCAACCTTCCGCCGGACTTCCTGCGGGAATTCCCGAGCCGATCTCAAATTCTGGCGTGCAACCACATACACCGAATCCGGGATTGGCAAACGAAAACCGTGCTGAAAGCCCTGCAAGAGAAACGATGCCGCCGACTCATCGGGGTACAAGGTAAGCCAGCGCTGCAACTCGGGAACTATAATCGGGGAGAAGGCCTTACTTGCCAATTCCACCGGCCTCGGTGGAAGCGGCAGGCTTACCGCCTGTCGCCGCGGTGCATTCCTTGGCCGGGTGACTGGCTCCGCACAACCTGCATGAGTGGCGAAAACGACAGCCCGTTCCTTTGCCGCATTTGCCGTCGTTGTAGGCAAAGCACTTGCCTTTTCCCGTCAATCGAGAAGCCACCGCCCCGGCCGCCCCGGGCTTCTTGGCCGTGACGTCCGGGGTGGGTTTGACCTGCTGCGTGACCTCCAACCACACCTCAACATCCTTAAAACCCGCGGGCAGGGTGGGGTTGCCATCCTGATTGCGACGAAACTTCTCGTCGTAATCCCGCCACGCGGAACCCTTGGATTTTAAGTACATATCGTGTACTAAAAACAAATATTTCACCAAGTTGGCATACTCCGCGGGACGCGATTCCGTGTAGCAAGCCATGAACACCAAAAACCCACGCAGCCACTGGTGAAAATTGCGAAACGCATTTTCCCCAATACCACCCGGTTTCTTGGCCGCGTCAAAACCCTGCCGCATTTCCTCTGTAAGGGTGAATATGTCTACATACTTCCCCTTACGTATTTTTTCCCGCATGCGCTTACGAACCCCTCTTGTCACTGCCGTGTTGGCGCAATGTACCATCTCGCCGTAACGGGGAGGGTCGGAGGGGACCACCTGCGCAGGAGCGGCCACCTTGTGCGCCTCCTTGGCCATTCGCCGCGCGATGAGCCTAGCTAATTTACGCGGGCGCCGCGGAGAGCCGGATGATACGCTGCTAGAAGACGAGGAACTACAAGTTGAAACGTGTAAAGGAATATTTAGCTCACCGGAGTTTGAAGGACCCGGAACCGCGTCGTCCGCTGCACCCGCCTCCGCTGATGGCCGTACCTCCACGTTCGCAGTCGCGCTTGTCCGTGACCTTCGCCTCGTGACGGGCGTAGCCCCTGAATTAGACGGAACCTGCAAGGGAGAAAAAGAGGGGACAACCGGCACCGGGGGAACCAGAACATCATTAACACTTGTCCGCAAATGCGGAGGCGGAGAGCCCGTCCCCCCGTTCCGTGGCGGATGGCCGCCCGGCAGCTGCAGGGAGGGGGCCCCCGCCGAGGTGTACCCGATCGACTGCGTAAAGGCTGACCCGCTCACTGCACCGAAACTCGCGGGGTAAGACGGCCGCCACGCCGTATGCGGCGGGCAGCCGCCCGCCCCCGCCCATCCGTATGACGCCGGAAGGAACTGAGGGGGCGCCGCGAGAGGGGGCCAACTCTGTGCCACCTGATACCCACCGCCCGGTGCTTGCCCTGACTGCAGGCCCGCAAAGGCCGGCAAGGGCACCGCGACTCGGGGGCCACCGACCGACCACGTGGACTGCACGCCGGCGCCCGCGCTGGCCCCGTGCGGGGAAAACTGTGTGCCGGACACCGTCATGAAGCCCATGGAAGGCATGCTGGCGGCTAAGGGGAATGCTGGAGCCGGAGGCCACGCAAAACCCCCGGGGAAGGACTGGCTCCCCGCGAAGCCTTGCTGCGCTGCTACCGAAAGCGCCCCGCCGGGCGTCATATAAGCCGCCGAGACGGATGTCTGTGTGGACCCAAACTGAAAAGGACCGGGAAGGGCGTGGAGAGGGGTTTGAAAACCGACGAGCGGGGGCGCCGTTAATGGCGTCGGGGCGTCTGACACCCAGGAGGAGCCCGAGCAGGCCACCGAGGCCGGGGGAAAACCCTGCCATGTGACTGCCGCCGGGGCGGGTGTGGCGGCCGCCGCTGCCACGTCCCCCGCCCCGGCGACACTAGGCCCAAACGGCCCAATATTATTTAAATTGAGGTGCGGTGTGCTAAACCCCCCGTTGGAGGGGGGTAGTATGGGGCCCTGTATTGTCCCGGGGACAGCGGGAGCCGCTACCCGCTGCCCTGGGCTCATATCCCCCAGCTGCATATTGACCCCCCCCTCGCCCCCCGCAGCTCTGCCGCGGCCGTCCGGCACAGCTTGTGCCCCCAGGACGCCGCCGAGAGCCGACCGCGGGGATGGAGGAGGAGGGCCGGAGGCACTTATGGAAGGAGGGAGGGAAGTCGTTTCGCCCGCGGGAGACGCCGGGGAGCGCGGCCCAGCCGGACCGCGCGCACCCGCGCCACGTGCAGAGCGGCCGCCGCCCGCCGGAGGGGAAGTGCTGCAGACGCCCGAGGCAGGAGGGAGAGGAGAGGCCCGTCCCGCTGCGAGCGCCGGGACGCGCGGCCCGGCCGAGCCGCGCGCATTGGCACCACGTGACGAGCGGCCGCTGGCCGCCCGTCTACGTGCGGCAGGGGAGCGGGCTGTAACTGCCCGTCCCCGCCGCCTGTCTGAAACAGGGGGAAGTCCTCTCTGTGGCGCAACGCTCGGGGAGCGGGAGCGGAAGGCGCTCCCCGCATCCACGAGGCGCCGGGGGGGGGGGAGCTGCACGTTTTGGACGAAGCACTGTATAATGCCCTAGAGAAGGCAAATGAAATTCAAAAAAAACAAAACAAAAACAATTTACAGGCAGTGAAAATAAGCAATAGTACTTATCCTTCCTGGGGCATAAACTGAAAGGCAAGAGGGAGTCTAGCAAGATGGCCACCCCCTATATACTAACCTAAGACCCTCCTCTTCATCCTGATGCACAACCCCTTAAACCAATAGGAAAAAACCAACCGGGAAAACTGATCTGCCTAGCAACTGCTTAGTCATTTAACAACCAATCACAAAAAGTTGATCGCTTATATGGCCTCAGGCTTATGCAGCCTTCAGCTTATCTTAGTGTTGCAGTTTTCCTGTTTGGGCATGCTTTCGCAATTTGAAGAGAGTATTGACTGCATAGGAGAGGAAAGGGTTAAACATCTGGGGAGGGGTGGACCTAGCTGTAAGGAAAGTACAGCCTTCTTTAAGGGGAGGGCTTGATATATATAGGGAAGGTGAAGCCATTTTAAGTCTCTTGGTGATTCGGTTAGGTGAGTGCTGCAGTGCAAGCAAAACTTTGTTTTATTAGGGGATTCTTGCTGTGCAAGTTACAGTTACAGTTCAGTGAAGTGTCTGGAGTCAGTGTCTCGGCACATGAGTCATGACTCATCTGTAGTGGAATGTGTTGCAGAGACTGCACATGAATCAGTGAGTTGCCAGGGCTGGAGGATCAGTGCTGGACTCATGGAGTTATTCAGCTGCAGTGATTGTACAGTGTATCTGGGGGAGGCAGCTGCTTATGCCCTGATAATAATATATTAACATAGATTTACTGTTATGTTGATATATTATTAATAACCACTTATTGCATACTAGTTATAGAATATGACATTACTTCTGGCTGAGGAGAGAAAGCTTAACAGCCATGAAACACATCATTCATTCTGTAACTAAACCAAATAAAAACGTTTTTTTTTTAATCTTGCATACTTTGCTGATTGGATGATTTTAGGTGGGCTTGGATTTATTATATCATCCACTATCTAGCCTCCAGGGAGTTTTCCACCCACAATCACACGGAGCAGGATCAGTGAGCACTGAGCCGAGAGCCCTGTACCACAGGGGCTCCACCTCCTGCTGCATGAATCAGCTCCATCCACTGAGTCACTGAGTCTACACAGTGTACAACTGTCTCACTCACTGGCAGACTCAGGATGAATCATGATTCATGACATGGATCAGGCACAGCAGCAGAGCACTCACTGACTGGTGAGTCGTGACTGCTCCCTCCCCCCTCCCACTGGGTGTCACCTGGTATAGCCTCTGGCCAATCACAGCTAAAGACAGCAGAACACACTGACTGAAGGACACAGGACACAGAGTTTCCTCCCTCTGTCTGAGAGAAGCTGCTGCTGCTGCTGTCTCGACTCATGAAACAGTGAGTGACTCGAATCATTCACACTTCCTGATGATTCCAGCTACTGTGTTGAGACAGAGTCAGTAGCCATCTCTATTGTCAGCCCCCTGCATTTAGGTCACACATCAGTGCTCTGGCTGCCACTCGCCCACGACGGTCCGCCGGGACCCCAGCCCGTTACCGCTCATCTGGCGGTGGGGGCTGGTTCCGGGGGCGAGCTGGCTAGGGCCTCCTAGAGGGATCTGGCGGAAGCCGGGCCGGCTGTGACTGGCGGGAGCGGCCGACGAGGAGGATCAGAGAGGGAGTCAGGCCGCACGGAGGTGGGCGGGCAGCAGCCCTTGCCTCCAGGCATGGCCGGGGAAGCCCCAGTGCCGGGTGCCCGCGGGAGCGCGCCGCACTGGGCGCTCATCCAGGGACCGGAGACTGAGTTCGATGCCCAGCTCTTCCCCCTTGCCGGGGCCGGCTAGTGGTTCCAGGCGGGGGGAGGGCACTGGGCGGGGGACGGTGGCCAGCTGAGCGAGGCCTGTTGCAGGGCCTCGCACGACGTCATCCCCAAACGCTTCGGCTGAGAGAGCACGGACCGGAAGCGGTGGGACGCGCGCGCGCCCACGCGCGGCTACGGCGGTGCCGCTCGCGCACGTGTGCGCGCAGCGGCGCCGCTTTCCTCCTTGTCTCCTCAGCCCTCTCCCCCGCAGCCGGAACACGGTGTGGAGCGGGGAGGGAGGGGGAGAGGCAGTGATCAACCAGGTTAAGCTAATGGGGCTCTTAATGCAGGAGCCCAGACAAGAGGCCTTGTGGTGACAGAGAGCAGTGGGGCGCGCGCCCGAGGTGCGCGCGCGCTCACGCTCGCCTTTGGCGCCGCTAGCCGCGCACGTGTGTGCGCAGCAGCGCCGCCGGCCCTGCTGTCTCCCCTGCTATCTCCCAGGCAGCCGGAATCCGGCGGGAGCCGGGGATAGAGGGGAGACAGGGCAATTATGATCACTGGCAGGGCAGTGCGATACCAAGGAGAAGGGGTGCGGCAGCAAGAGGTCACGGGGTGCGTGCACAGGAGGTGCGCGAGCCCGTGTCCACTGCAAGCGGAGCGGTGCGCACGCGCTCTGCTGCGCCGCGGGGTTCCCGGTCTTTTCAGATCACTCCCCCGGGGCCGGAATCTAGCGGCCTGCGGGGGAGGAGGGGGGACAGGGAATGGGTTAGTGGCCGCGGGGCTGCTGCACGCGCCGCAGGAACTCGCGGCGGTCACCCCCCCCCCCCCTCTGCGGCATCGGATAGTTCCGATACACGGGAAGAGGGGACAAATTCAGAGGCAAGGGCAGTGCGGGCGCCGACAGCGGTGCCTCCGCTTTCCCGCAAGGGCAGCGTGCGTCGGATGCCCGGCACACGCATGTCGGGCGGCGAGCGCGTGGTCGCACGCGGGCCCCGGCGAAGGACCCAGGACCGCGCTTTGGGGCAGTCACGACCCCTCCGGAGCGCTGGCTCGGCCCTGGCCACAGCGGTGAAGGTGTTAGGGCCGCTAGCCGCGGCTGCCTCCCCTAGAACGGCTGTTCGTTCCGGCGGGCTATGGCGGCGCAGCGGGTGGCACGCGCCTGCCGTGAGCTCGGGACGGCCGCCGCAGAATTACAACAGGGTCCAGGGCAGGACGCGGGGGAGCTCACGGCCGCAACGCCCCCAGCACGGAGGCCGCGGCATGTGCCGCGAGTACTGGAGGGGTCCTCCGCTTCTTCCTCTTTTTCAAGGGAGCTCGGGGATGAGGCGATGGCAGATTTCGAGGAGGAAGGCAACGATTGGGACGCGCCGGAAGATTCCATGTCGGGGGAGTCGGCGGCATCAGGTAAGGTGGTGCAGTCGGTATTCGGGTTCCTCCACGAGCTTTAGTTCACGTAGTTCTTCCTCTTCCTCCTCTTCATCTTCAATGTCGTCACAGGCGTCCGAAGTCAGTAGCACAAATAGGGCAAAGAAGCGGGCAACTAAATTCGCCAAGAGGGCAGCGGAACAGGCGCAAGCGGCTTAGCGAGGAAGCGCGTAGGGCCAAGAAGCTCGCAATTTGCCCGGTGTCGTGCGATTCGTCTATACTGCTGTACTGCGGGGGCTGCGAGATAGCTGCCGCAAGAAGATTTGGAGGGGGGACTTCGTGGACGTGTTCGTATTGACGAAGGTCGCGAAGAAAGAGTATAAGGTGGCGGCGCAAAGAAGGGCATCGGGGCTGAGGCATTCCGTACCTTCGATAATTGCCTGGCCGGGTTCTGGGTCTTCGCGGCATCTTACCTGGAGGACAGGCCAGCAGAGCACACGAATATAATAAGGTACCTGCATCTCATACATGACATGCAGCGCACGTCTTCGGGATCGGAGTGGCGCAGGTACGATCAGGAATTCAGGGAACAACAGGAAGGTTTGCAGGTCATGGACTTCGGGTTCAAGGACGTTGAGGTTGGGCTCAAGGTCACCCGGGCTTCGCTACAGGCGGAGGAGCCCCGGAAGCCGGGGGCGGACGGGCACCACGCAGGGTCGTCCTCCCAGGGGTTCGGCGCGGACGGCGGATTGGCCAAGTCAGGTAGGTCGGCAGTCCGCGCAGGGGGGCGTGCCACCACAAAAGGAAAATGTTTCGCGTTTAACAACGCGGTGTGTTCCTTCGGGGGATGACTTGGTCATCTCTCCAGTGGGGGTGGTTCCTAAGAAGGCTCCAGGCGCCTTCCGGCTCATTTGAGTTCGCTTTTAGGTGTGTACTGCCGGAAGCTGTGAAGGGCGACTGCGGGGTGTGCCAGAACGCACCATTTCGTGCGTTTGTCCTCAGAGATTAAGAGGGATTTGGCAATATGGGCCTCGTTCCTCGAGGACTTCAACGGGGTGTGTATATGGCAGGCCCCAATGGCGGACAGCGCTAGGTTGCAGCTGTTCACCGACGCAGCGGGCGCCTCTGGATTCGGTTGCCATCTGGAGGGATCTTGGTGCGCGTGGCCGGCAGAATGGCATCGCGGGGGTTTCACGAAGGACCTTTTGCTTCTGGAGTTTTTCCCATTATGGTGGCGTTGGAGGTCTGGGGCGATCGGCTGGCTAATCGCAGCATTTTGTTTAGATGCGATTATCTGGGCGTGGTGCATGCGATTAATAACCAAAGGGCAAATTCGTTGGTGGTTATGCGGGTGCTAGGGCAATTGCTTTTGACATGCTTGCATAGGAACCTGTGGTTCCGCGCGCAACATGCGCCCGGTTTGGAGAATGGTATTGTCGACGCTTTGTCGCGAGGACAGTGGGAGAGGTGTTGGTTGTTGGCACCTGAAGCCAACGAGCAAGGATTTCACTGTCCCGGTTAGGTTTGGCAGGTGATCGGGCCGGACTGGAGGGTATAGCGTTGCGGTCAGTCGCGCCAGCCACGCTCAAGGCTTACGGACATGCTTGGAATGAGTGGGACGAGTTTGTCCAAGGTCGTCAGCAACAAGGTAAGAGCAGGCATCGGCTGATGCTTTCTTTTATGTGGCAGCTTTACGTCTCTGGTAGGTCACGAGCAGTGGTTTCGCGGTATTTGGCAGGCATCTCATTTTTCTGCAAGCAGCGAGGCGTCCCTGACGTAACAAAAAGCGAGGTTCTGCGGAAGGCAATGAAAGGATGGGCGCGAGTCGCGCCGTCGCCACCGGATAGGAGGCGGCCCATCGATGCGGCGTTGTTGCCGGCCGTCATCGAGGCAGTAGGGCGAGTCGCGTCGTCCAGGTTTGAGACGCTTTTGTTTAGTTTGGCGTTCTCAATGGCTTACCACGGGGCCTTTCGAGTTTCTGAGTTGGTAGCGCCTTCCAAGAGAGCAGATTCGCGCATGCTGGTCGGAGACGTAGTAGTGGGTGAGAGGTCCTTGCTGTGCAGGTTGCGACGCTCCAAGACGGATCAAGGGGGGAGAGGGCGCTGGGTTACAATGGTTCCAGCGCTGGAGGAGAGCGTTTGCCCGGTGGGGCTGGCAAGGCAATACGTGGTGGTGCGACCCGTTAAGGAGGGGTCTTGGCTGTTGCATTATGATGGGCTGCCAGTCACGAAATACCAGTTTCGATGGATGCTGAGTCGCTGTTTGGCGGGCTTGGGCCTCCCACCCACTGTTTTTGGTACCCATTCCTTTCGCATAGGCGCAG
Organism: Pseudophryne corroboree; assembly: GCF_028390025.1. Classification (NCBI taxonomy): domain Eukaryota; kingdom Metazoa; phylum Chordata; class Amphibia; order Anura; family Myobatrachidae; genus Pseudophryne; species Pseudophryne corroboree. The sequence continues at coordinate 417,048,596 of NC_086452.1, read as the reverse complement.
CGACGTTGGCTGCTGCGGCGGGTTGCTCCAGAACTGAAATACAGGCGGTGGGGCGATGGAAGTCGTCAAGTTATAGACGATATATTCGCCCCGTCACATGAGAGGTCGGTTTGCGCTTGGGCTTTGTTTAAATTTGCAATGTATTATGTTGTTACAGTTCTGTGATTTTATGGTGTTGTGCGTCTGTTGGTGTTACCCCTTTTGTTTTTTTTTGTTTTTTATCCTACTCAGGGATTAGCTACTCGCCGTTGCTGGCATGAGTCGGCAGCGGGGGTCTGGAGTTATTTGCGATTTTTTGCCTGACTTGACGGACTGAATTCTAATCTACAATTCGGCTAATTTGGTCTAATCAGAGTCCCTCAGCAGGTCTTTACGTTTCACCTCCAGCTGAGTTATTACATGTGTTTCCCATTTTATACCCCCGCCTCCCCCCCCCCCCCCCCCTGTTTTTATTTCGTTTATTTTATTTGATCTTTCCCCTTTGTGTCTTTAATTGCGCTTTTAAATTGGCTACGAAACATGGTGCAGTCGGCTAGGCCGTGACTGCTGCAATAGCGAGATCTAAAGTTTTCTTTTTTGGCAGATCCTTCAGTATAAACAATTAATAAGCCTCTTAGTAATCAATTCTACCCCTCTTTTTCCCTTCAGGATGGTTCGGAGACTATTTGCCCATTTGGGTGGTTGGCCACTCTTACATTTACTGGGCGGCCAGGTTTGTGGCCTCGGAAGGGTCTCAGGCATTGCTTGGAGCACAGGGTGTCAGATGGCTTGGCTGGCGAGGAATGATGTGGGGTGAGCTGAGGAGTAGGTTAGTGAGTCAGGCCAGCAAGCATGGAGTCCCTAGGGTTTTTGGTTGTCCATCTAGGTGGCAACGACCTGGGGAAGAGGACATCCTTGGATCTGCGGTGGGCCATGATACAGGATCTGGCAAGTGTGACCGCGGCATGGACCGATTGTGTGTTGGTTTTTTCCATGATGGTGCCAAGATTGTGTTGGAGGGGTGTGGCGGATGGTCGCCAGATTGATGAGGCCCGGAAAAAGGTGAACGGAGCGGTGGCAAAGTGGGTGCTGTCCCACGGTGGGAGGGTGGTTCGCCACCCGAGGAGTCGGTTAAAAGACAGCCACCTTTTCCGGCGCGATGGAGTACATCTATCCAATGAGGGGATGATGTTTTTTCGGGAGGATCTAGGTTTCGCTTTGCAGGAGTTAGGGTAGGTTTATGGTGGCGGTGCGAAAGACTGTTGGGGATGAGTCTTTCGCTGTTGGCGGAAAAGAACGGCAGTTTCGTATGGTAGAGAAAACTGTAGTGTTTTACAGTTTGTTGTGGTTTAGGTGCACTCACCTCCATCGACTTATGGCCGCTTGACCACCCGTCCGGGAAGGCAGCGGCAGGGCACCCAGGAGCGGTGGGTAGTCACTGTGGGGGTTGAGTTGTCACCTATTACCGGTTTATGGTAAGCTTTTAGTAAATTTATAGGATTGAGTTATTTAAGTTTAATTTAGATTAAGGAGCCGTTCTTTTGGGCCGCCACCATATGCCAGCTGGAGCGGCATATTAAATTAATCTCTTTTATTACAGGTTTCCTAATGGTTAGGGACAAATAAATAGCTAGCAATTTTCTGCCAAATTCAAGTCTCTGTGTCGTTATTTCTGGTTATGGTTATGAATGCTTTACTTTCAAAGAAAGGGGTCCACCAAATATCACTAAGATGTTTAGAAGAGAGTATTGACTGCATAGGAGAGGAAAGGGTTAAACATCTGGGGAGGGGTGGACCTAGCTGTAAGGAAAGTACAGCCTTCTTTAAGGGGAGGGCTTGATATATATAGGGAAGGTGAAGCCATTTTAAGTCTCTTGGTGATTCGGTTTCCCACCCACCCGCCCTGGTATTTGGAAATGGTGGCACGTGGTGCTTTGGCTCTAAGTTGTTGGCTGTTTTTCGTTGGCTATTTATTGGCGGAAAAGAACGGCAGTTTCGTATGGTAGAGAAAACTGTAGTGTTTTACAGTTTGTTGTGGTTTAGGTGCACTCACCTCCATCGACTTATGGCCGCTTGACCACCCGTCCGGGAAGGCAGCGGCAGGGCACCCAGGAGCGGTGGGTAGTCACTGTGGGGGTTGAGTTGTCACCTATTACCGGTTTATGGTAAGCTTTTAGTAAATTTATAGGATTGAGTTATTTAAGTTTAATTTAGATTAAGGAGCCGTTCTTTTGGGCCGCCACCATATGCCAGCTGGAGCGGCATATTAAATTAATCTCTTTTATTACAGGTTTCCTAATGGTTAGGGACAAATAAATAGCTAGCAATTTTCTGCCAAATTCAAGTCTCTGTGTCGTTATTTCTGGTTATGGTTATGAATGCTTTACTTTCAAAGAAAGGGGTCCACCAAATATCACTAAGATGTTTATGCTTTTGCTCGCAATTTTTGCTAATTTGTCATTTTTGTAATCCTTACTGAATTTGCCCCACATTTGCCCCACTGCCCCGCACGCGCAGTGCTGGACTAAGGGAAGAACAGGTTGCAGTAAACTGTCAGCAGGGGTGTATCTAGGGGTCCGGGCGCCCCTGGCAAAGTAAGGGACTGGTGCCCCCCTTATTTGAAATAGGGAAGGTACATGTGCAAAAAAGGGACATGATCTTGTGGGAAAGGGGCATGACCATACAATATTTCCCCCAATTCAAATTACGCTACACAGTAGTAACCCTTATACACATCATGCCCACACAGTAGCAGTTCCCTTTACACTTTATGCCTACACAGTAATTCTTAAAACACTGATGAGACATCAGCAGTGCCTGGCCTGGCCGAGGAGGCAATGCCACCCAAGGCCAGGTAGTATAATCAAATAGTAGTGCAAAGAAGTGCAGTACAGAGGCACTACTCAGTGGTGCAAGTAGAAAAAAAATCTTAGTGGTACTGTGTGCCAAAAATGGGTGTGGCCACATGGCCAATGAAAATGGAGGCGTGATACACATATGACCCCAATAGTGCAGGGCCAAATACACATAATCTCCCACAGTGCCATATACACATATGCCCCCACAGTGCCAGATATGCCCCATGTTGCTAGATATGCCTCCACAGTGACAGATACACATATGCCCCCACAGTGCCAGATATGCCCCCACGTTGCCAGATATGCCCCCATATTGCCAGATATACATGCCCCAGATATGCCCTCATAATGACAGATATGCCCCCACAGTGCTAGATATGCCCCCACGGTGCCAGATACACATATGCCCCCACAGTGCCAGTTAAGCCCCCACAGTCATATAGTCATAGTCCCAATCCCCCTCCCAGCACATAGCCATAGTCCCCTCCCAGTAAATAGCCATAGCCCCACCTCCCCAAACAATAGCCGTAGTCCCCCCAGCACATAGCCGTAGTCTCCACCTCTCCCAACACAGTCATACAGTAGTCCCCACCCCCCTCCCATCACATAACAATACCAGCATAGATATCCATAGTCCCCCTCCGTGCACATAACCCCTCACCTCCCCAAGCACATAGCCATAGTCCCCATCGCCCTCCCAGCACATAGGTGTAGTCCGCCCTTAGCACATAATAGTAGTAGTCTCCCCCACTCCCAGCACATACATAGCCTCCCCACACAGCACATAGCCCTAGTCCCCACCCCACAGCATCCCAGCAGTTAGCCGTAGTGTCTGGCAATACCTGCTGTGCCGAGCTGCCGGGGATGGAGGGCGGAGGATCTCTCAGCAGGCACCGCACCAAACTACGCAAAGAAACTGAAAAGAAACTACAGCTCCCAGCAGCCCTTGCCGCCGGGAGCTCCCAAAGCAAGGGTTGCTGGGATTTGTAGTTTATTTTCAGTTTCTTCCCTGTAGTGCATTGCGATGCTGGACACTGGCGCCAGCTCCTGCCTGCTGAGCGATCCTCCGCCCTTCATCCCAGGCAATGCACAGGTAGCTCGGCACAGCAGGTATTGCCAGACACTACAGATTAAGGGATTCCGCCCATTGGCCGAGGGTGGCATCATCGGACGGCGCCCCCTGCTTGGCTGGCGCCCCTGTCGAGTGCCATCCTGCCCAATGGGTAGATACACCCCTGACTGTCAGCAACAGGCTCTGGCGTCTTACTGAGGAGCCACCGGCCGCACATATACAAGTTGTGTTGTGCAGTAATTGGCCAATCTGCAGGCAAACAGAATTAAAACATTTTTTATTATTTTATAAAAGCACCCACTAGGGGTGGAGTTAGTAATGCCCTGATTTGTGCAACACCCCACCTGAATGCCAGGATAGTGTTCTAGAAAGCAGGCCAGCATACAGCACTGCTGCTAGCAGCAGGTGACCACCAGGCGTCCGCACAGCAGTAAGTCAGTCAGACGACCTGTCACCTCACAAGTCACTATTGGATGTGGATGATTGCTAACCAACACTGCAACTGCAGAATAAACTCCAGACCTCTGCTTGTGCTTTGCAGCTGATCCCGGAGAATCACTGGGCCAGGATAGTCACACGAGATCTGTCAGCTTGGGGACTCCCTGGGGGAGGTCATTTATCTCTCTTACCATCACATATATTGCAGGCAAAGGGGGAAATTATTACTGAGGGGACATAAAAGGGTTATATGGAGAAATGTGGCATAAAAGATCCATGCGGAGGAGTCTGGTGGCACAAAATGGGTATATGGAGGAATCTGGCATAAAGGGAAATTTGTTTTGTTTTTACTCTTCATGATCTCCTAGCTTTATTTGTTGAAACCTACTGCTTACACAAGTGAGGTCCCCGTGTGGCTTTACTATCCTGCAATATGTGTATCTCCATATATGGAGCAGTTTAATGGCATAACTGGGGCATGTGGAAGAGTCTGATGGCATAACAGGGGCATGTGGAGGAGTCTGATGGCATAACAGGGGCGTATGGCGAAGTCTGGTGGCATAACAGGAGCATGTGAAGCAGTCTGATGGCATATCAGGGGCATGTGGATGAGTCTGATGGCATAATGGGCATGTGGAGGATGCTGCTGGCATAACAGGGGCATGTAGAGGAGTCTGATAGCATAACAGGCATGTGGAGCAGTCTGATGGCATAACAGGTGCTTGTAAAGCAGTCTAATGACAACTGGGGTATGTGGAGCAGTCTGATGACATAACAGGGGCATGTGGACGAGTCTGATGGCATAACAGGGGCATGTGGAGGATACTGCTGGCATAACAGGGGCATGTGGAGCAGTCTGATGGCATAACAGGGGCATGTGGAGGAGTCTGATGGCATAACAGGGGCATGTGGCAGATGCTGATGGCATAACAGGGGCATGTGGAGCAGTCTGATGGCATAACAGGGGCATTGCTGCATTCTGATGGCATAACAGGGGCATGTGGAGCAGTCTGCTGGCATTACAGGGGCATGTGGAGCCATCTTATGGCATAACAGGGGCATGTGGAGCAGTCTGATGACAAAACAGGGGCATGTGGAGGATGCTGCTGGCATAACAGGGGCATGTGGAGCAGTCTGATGGCATAACAGGGGCATGTGGGGCAGTCTGATGGCATAACAGGGACATGTGGAGCAGTCTAAATAAGCCTGACATACAAACGCTCTGTAATTAAATGATTTTTTTTACAATATCAGAATCTAATACCCCGACTCCAAATAATTCACCTGCAATGTAAGTCAGGTGCATAGGTCTGTAATTTCCTAGATTCTGTTATATTCCTTTTGTAAAGATTGTGGGGTCTATGGGGGTTATTCAGAGTTGGTCACAGATTTTGCTATTTTAGCAAAATCTGCAATCACATGCTGGAGGCCACCCAGTACAGGGCAAGGCCGCTCAGCATGTGTGGCGCCGTCTCGCCATGCGATCACAAAGGGTCAGCTTTTTTTGCAGCGGTGCGATCGGGTCTGATCTGCACATGTGTATGCACCGCATTGCACAGGCCCGTCGGCCATCGGCGACGGGCATCGCCGGACAGCGACGGATTTTACGAAGTAAGTGATTGCACCGGCGATCGCAAAAAAATTGACAGGAAGAGGCCATTTGTGGGTGGCAACTGACCGTTTTTAAGGAGTGTCCGGGAGAACGCAGACGTGCCCAGCCGTTCGGAAGGAGGGTCCCTGACGTCACCACCTGTCCGGATCGGGTGAGTAAGTCCTGGGCTGTACAGAGACTGCACAAACTTTTGCACATCCGTTCGCACCCCTGCACAGCGATTTCCACCTCCCCCTGTAGGCGGCAATTACCTGGTTGCAGCAGTGCAAAAAAGTCTACTTGCGACCAGGTCTGAATTAGGCCCACAATTCAATTGCGATCGCATCGCAAAATCCCCAAATAGAGGTTGACCCCTGTCTATGCAGCATGGCTGCTTATGCAGGGGCACCGCCGCCACGTCATCGGCCAACCCCGAAAAATGGCCATGACACACTTGCGTTTCCTGCAACACTCCTCCCCAATGCCACCCATCATCTGTTAATCATAAAGCAAACATATCTTTCCGGGATGCGATCGCATCATGATAGCCCATGCACTGTGGCCACGGTGCGTGCGCAGACGGCTGAAAATCATCTGTTTGCGATCTTCGGTCGTCTGCGACAGAGTCTGAATGAGGCCCTATGTACTAAGCCTTGGAGGCGGATAAAGTGGACAGAGATAAAGTGCCAGCCAATCAACTGCTAACTGCCATGTTACAGGCTGTGCTTGAAATATGACAGCTGATTGGTTGGTAGTTTATCTCTCTCCACTTTATCTCTCTCCAAGACTTAGTACATAGACCTTGGTTTGTGCAGTCTGTTGACTTTGTAGCTATAATACTGTTCTTCAATTACAGGTGCTGTTGTATCTGGGACCTTGGCTTGCAATCAGCATCAGATAATTATGCTGTCACACAGTTGCCGTTCCTGTGATTTGATCCTTATCCTTCTACTCTTTGAGTTAATGGTATCCTGATCTGGGATGTAGTCAGATGACCTGCGGGGTCGGGATCCCGGCAGGCAGAATTCCAACGCCCTGATCACGGACGCCAGGATGTCGGCAGGGGGCCCAGGGCTATTCCCACTCGTGGATGTCCACGATGTTGCCCTCGCCCCCCCCCCCCTGCCAGCATCCTGGCGGCCAGGGACCCGGCATCGGTATGGTGACTACCGGGACCCCAACCACCGGTCACCCGTCCCTAACCCCCTGATCTTGCTATCCTGAGTTCTTGGTATCCTGAAGCTGCAACCCTGAGTTCCTGTGTCTCTGCTACCAGTGTTTCCTGCATTCTGTCCCTGAATCACACTGGGCACACACCGCACACCCTGTCCCCGCTGAATAGACTTACCATGCGGCCGCCACTGAAGACATCTGCAGAAAATTACGACAACACCTTTTTTTCCAGAGGGCATCAGTTGCAAACGCAGGATTTGCATGGGGCGCTTTCCAGAACTGGGTGGAGCCAAGCACAGGGGTGGGGACTGAGGTGACCCAGTATATGCTGGGTCCGTAAAACTAGTGTGTCTGTGTGTGTGTGTGTGTGTGTGTGTGTGTGTGTGTATGTATATATATATACACACACACACACACATATACATATCTACACATATACATATCTACACATATATATACACCATATATACACACACACATATATATATATACACATATACACATAGCATATTAAACATGCGTACGTACGTACGTACGTACGTACGTCCGTACGTACGTACGTACGTACGTGTGTATATATATATATATATATCTACATACATACATACAGTACATGTACAGTATATATACACATGTATATATATCACATGTGTGTGTGTTTATATGTGTGTATATACATGTGTATATATATGTATGTACATGGATATATATGTACTATAATTAAAATAAAGTAAACTTTTATTAAGCACTTACAAGTGCCACCAGGAAGACAGCAGGCTGCAGAGGACACTAGACAGCCATTATTAATACACTGCTCGCAAAATGTAGCAAAAAATAAATAAATATATATATATATATATATTAATTTTTTTGGTGGAGGGGGGGGGCTTCTGGGTGCTCGGAAACCCCCCCTGCTTGCGCCACTGGGCATGTGCAACGTCAAGGGTCAGATTGCACACAGAACCCCTCCTCCCATAAAACGCCCATGGATACAAGACAGATGATACCTTTGCAGAAAAAACCTTTGGGGTTTATTTTGCACAGATAACAACAAGTAGTCAACAAAGCCCTTTAACATTTTTGTTTTATCACCCCCATGGGCAGGCATTGAAATCTATTTAGCTACCATCTCTGTCAGTTGAGCGGTAACGAGTCTGTGATCTTAAAAGTGCAATGAGGCTGTGCTTAATGCTAAAGAATCTTTATGTGTACTGTATACTTGTTTGTACGGCTACATACGCTTTATCTGTGTGTGATTGGGAACTTTCATACCATCCACTTACTATATATTCTATCATTAGCGATGTTGCTGCCTTTCAGATAAATATCTTTGAGATCCTACAAAAAGGTTAACAGCTAAACATATATTACTGATATAAAACATGATTTTATTAGAAAACTATTTTCCTCTACAATGGGTAATGCTATCTGCACAAATTATGTTTTGTTTTCAGTCTTACGTATAAATTGCTGTAATGTTTGTCTCTTTGGTGCGCTAGTGGTGCCTGCAGCTGTAAAACGAAATGGGTTTAGCTATTTAGCAGTTTTATATATAGTCATTAATTTCATCCAAGGCAATTTATATTCCAACAAGGCCTAGAATCTAGTTAATAGTTGACTCTATTTTAAGATGAAGGATTTTCATGCAATCACATTTTTTTGTATGTGGTAGAGACAAGGGAAGTAATTCACAAAAGTGCTCGAGGGGGAAATGTATCAAGAGAAATAAATTGGAGAAGTTGCCCTTAGAAACCAACCTGCTTCTGTCATTTTATAGACAGTGTTCGATAAATGATAGCTAGAAGCTAATTGGTTGGTTGCTATGGGTGACTTTGCGTTGTCTCTCTTGAAGTTTTCATACATCTCCCCTTAAGTCCTAGGTGATCACCCCATTCTCCCCTATACTAATCTACCACTGCAGTGAACTCAAGGCATGGAAGGATTCTCTCTACTACCCTCTTATTTCTCAGTATCTTGGCTGGGTGGGAGCATTGGACCATCGTGTGATTCGAAAGAAAAGGAAACAACAGGCACCAAACTTGGCAATGTCAAAATGATTCTTAAAATCACTAATTATAACATTAGGGATGTCAGTGAAGATGAAATGATGAGCCACAAAATTGGTAGAAGTGCCGTGAGGCAGTTCCAGGAGGCAGCTACAGTATATCACCAAAATTCACAGCGTATAAGAAGAGTAAGGCCGAGCAGCTTTACTCATATCTCTACATACGCGTCTTAGAGCCGTATCTTCTGCAGGTACAGGGGGGCTTGGCATAAATATGCTCAGCAGCAGTATCTAGACTATCAGCATGATTCAGGTTTGCTAGTTAAGCAAAAAAAGCACACAGCTGGGCAAAACCATGTTGCACTGCAGGTTGAATTTAATTGAATAGCCTTTCCCCTTGCCACAGGGATTTTAGCCGGCAATTAGTGGCAGGGTTTAATATCCCTGTGAGGCTGCACATGGGTCCCCCCCCATCTTGTCCCATCTCTGCTGTCAAGACACTGGACGCCGATTTTTACGGAGTGGAGCAATTATTGGCCAACTACAGTATGCACATGCCAGATACCTTTGCAATGTCGCTCGCAGTGAGGATTACTTTGCAAAATGATTGACAGTCAGAAACCGTTTGGAGGAAATAACAGGAAGTGGTGCCCAAAACACAGGTGTGTCATGACCATTTTCCGGGAAGGGGGAGGTCTCAGCCTAC